>NC_039364.1:174240250-174252278 GCF_003573695.1 Papaver somniferum | reverse complement strand
TTTTTTTTTTTTTTTTTGAATTTCATATCAACAATGGATCTTGTTTTGTAGAGATTTTCGAGCCTTTCCAAAACTATAAATTTTATTAAAATTCGACCTATATGTCGAAAGTTAAGTCCATTCTCGCGATTAAGTTTTAATTGGAGAGTGATAATAAATAGGAGAGAGAAAATGATACGATAAAGGATATAGTTCAAAACAAAGGATATATGATTAAATTTCCATGTGACTTTTCCACCCATACCTATATTTTTCATGTTCATTAATACCAAGCTTTATGGGTTTTGGCTATATGACCCATTTTCCGTTAGCATTTTCCGTGTTTTTTTATTTTTCTTTTATTTTTTTTTATAAACAAAGAATCTTTTTATTAATGAAAATTCGAGGTTACAATGAGTTTAAGATCGAAAAGAAGAGAATACAAAGTAAAAACATACCGTAAACGTACAATACCGAGAAATCCGACAAGAGAAAGAGAAGGATTACCGGAGTAAGACAAATACAAGTATGAATAAGATCCGATTAAATCGGAAGAATGATGGTTTTTTTCGGAATTAACTTCCAACCATTTAGTTTGTTTTTCTTCTATAAAAAGATATGCTCCCAAAGTAGGAGTGAATTGCTCAAATCTCTTGTAACTAGTGATGAAGCTTCTGTCGTCAAAAAGACCACCTATGGAGATTCCGTCGTCGGATAAGTTGATGATGAAGATTTTGATGAAGATTCCGTCGTCGGAGACAACCAAGGTGAAGATTTCGTCGTTGGAGAGCATGGAGAGCATCACTATTGATCTTAAAACCCAACCCAGTAAATAAAAATCGCCATTAAAGCGAAAATAAACCTCAAAAGAGTAAATAAAACCACCATAATGATGTAGATAAGTAGGAAACATAATAAAAACTACAATAAACTACTAGTTAACCTAGAAAATAAGGAATAATGAAGAAATCTGTTCGGTGAGGAGAGAAGGATTGTTCCTGATGGTGTTGTTGGAGAAGAAGGAGTGGAAGAGAGAGGAGGAATATACCATTTTCCGTTAGCAGTTAGAGCAGTAATGCGTTCTTTTAAAATAAATAGGAAAGCTTGCTTTGGTGTTATTACTTGTTCTTGGACTGCTTTCTTTACTATTTAATAACATTTTGGGCGTATTAAACATGGTTAAGAATTTGGTCCACGTAATTTGATAAGTTAAGTATTATCGTGGAAGCCGGAAGCGCAATAGTAAATGTATTGTTGATGTGCTTCTTCTAATTATTTTATGCGAAGTTACATTTGAATGGTGTCCACTCGTTTCTTGAACTACTTTAACTCTATATGCACTGCCTTCCTGACTTTGAATGGATAAGGTGTTTATTTTACTGCATGTGCCGTCACTAAAGTGGTTTCCCTTCTACTAACCTTTTCAATTTCCATGTCATTGACGCACATGCTCCTTATTAATGCTTCTACTTGTTCTTAATCTCTTTCATTAGGCTGGGAGATACTGATCACCTGACTGCTGCATTCCTTCTATGCCACAATATCGTGCAAGAAAATAACCTGCATTCATTCATTTGATTTATTGTTGTGGTGTCGATGACCTAGTAATTGTACTTATCATATTGTAATTGCAAGACTTATCATTTTTTATAACTAAACAATTTTTGCAAGTTAATATTTTTGTGGTGGCTGCATAATTTGTTATGCAACTACAAAGATGTCTGCATAACCTATTATGCATCCAAAAAATGATTGCATAACGCATTATGTCGGCACTATTATCGAAAATGATCGCATGATTTATTATGCACCAACAAAAATAACAATTAATTGGGCCCCAAAAAATAATTAGGGGCCTCACAGATTTTATTCCCATCCCAGAAAATGTGGGTGACTTCCAAAATGGTAGTGAAAATACCATTTTACCCTTTTCTAATTACTAATTAAAAATTCTATTAACCTTTAACCCTAGGCCCCCAGTTTCATTTCATCTCTAACCCAAAAATCAGTCTCTTCTTCTCCTCCCCTCCCCCTCTTTATACTCTCTATCTCCATTAACGACCCAGAGGAAAAAAATTCAAACGAATCACGTCGTAATCGTCGATGTGAAAACTTTAGTCGATGATTAACTTGTTCTACAAACATGCCACGTACCAAACAAACTGCTAGAAAAGAACTTCAGGTCCCTAATCTCGTCGAGACAGTTAAAGCTAGGGTTTATTCAAGAACCAGGCGGAATCGAAGCAAGGTATGGCTCCAATCAGAAGGTATGTGAACTAAACCCCCTAATCTAATTTTGGTTTGCGTTTAACTTGATATGCTGATTGAAAAATTAGAATTTTAACTGCAAAATTGCAGTTACAGTTCTAGGATCGTCAATGTCGAGTATATATTCCCTAACGATTTTTCATCTGCATGTTGATATAATGAAAAATCGTTAATGTTTAGGCTGAGGGAGATAACGACCCTAAAACTAGGTTTGACATATTTTTTTCCTAGATTAGAGTCGTCAATTTAGTAAGTAACAGTTGACGATTCTTTTTGACGACCCATAATTATAACATAACGACTCTATAGTATACAAAACTAGCTCTCTGTCCAAAATAATGAAAGGATCGTCAATTATAATCTCTAAACCATTAACAATTCTTTGGCGATGACCCATTTATAAATCCAAACGACTCTATATGATAAATAACTACCTTTCTGTCCCAAAAATTGGAAGGGTCATCATTTAAAAGCAGTAGAGTCGACATTATATATTTGAGAAACGTCATGCGCTACTTTGGAGTCGTCATTTGTGTTGAAAGGTCATTTATGTTTAACATTTTATTATTGACGACCCTTGATCTGAGACAATAAAAATGATGTCTTATTGGTTCCTTTTTTTTTTGTCTTTGAACTATTGTAGCAAGACGAAAGATAAGAATCCCATGATAACTCCTCCTTCTAGACCTCCCCGCCATGGAAAATACTTAAATGTCGATCCATTACGCGGAAAATGGCCAAGTGAGGTAACCTTTTCTATCCGTTAACCCAGAGATAATGGTAATGAGTCGTCGGATTCGTCTACTTCATCCTCTCATGTTGTGTCTGCTTCTGGAAGCGATGGGGAAGAAGAACAAGAAGAAAATTCCTATAGGAGGTGAATATGCTATTGATGATGATGATGATGGTAACACTAGTTCTGGTCGAGGTGATGGTGGTGGTGATGAGGGGGAGGATTTGGAAATTGAGGAGGGGGAGATAAAGGTAATGATGAGGAGGAGGAGGAGGATGGAAATGGTGGTGGTAGTGGTGATGAGGAGGAGGATGATGATGATGGTAATGATGGTAATGGTGATGGTGGTGGTGATGATGAGGATGAGGATGGTGATGAGGAGGAGGAGCAGCTGCTGCTGCAACCGCAACCGGATGTACCAGCGGAGGTTAAAACTCATAAATACACCCAGCGGGAGACACATCCCCCCCCCCCCCCCCCCCCCCCCCCAACCCAACCAATATTTGCAGCTGGAACATCTTCGTGGTGGGAAAGGCAAAGGAGAACCTAAAGATGGCTGCAAAGTTCTATTTGGATATAAGAGCACGTGGGCTCATACCATCTATGAGACAATCGTAACAATCTCAACTTTGCTTTTCATATGATTTGTTGATATTAAGTTTCTTATTTATGATTTTTATTTGTTTCTCTTTTGTAGGATCATAAGAATGCCACACGTCTTTTTAGACGCCAATCTTTGATGAGCACGAAAGTGCGACACATTTTCACCCATAAATACATTAGGTGGGACTCATTTTATCACTAATAAACTTGTTTGTAGGTATTTTTAGGAAACAAACATTTTTGGAAGAATCGGCTCGAAAAACTGCTAAGGGCACCCCCAAAGGACATTTGCTAAGCGGAATCCAATTTTGGATAACGGGCACCCAATTACTAAGGGGCACCCTAATTGCTATTCGCACACCGGACTCGGATAAGGGACACTTCACCTTCTTCGTTTGAAATGCAGATTTTGGTGGGAATGTAGTTATTCTCCTGCGTGATTTTTGGTTCATAAATTTGAAGAGATATTGTCAGATTTTCTCATTGATTTGGATAGATATCGAGTTATTGCACCAAAACAGATTTGGTAAGAGAGTTATTCACATAAACAAGGGAAGATATTAGTCGATTCTTGGTTGCACACAGAGAGAGAGAGTTATACTCGGGATTTCAGTTTTATGGTTGGAAGAAATGTGAGATTTGTCTGGGAATATCCTGTTTCACTTAAACAGGGAAGGTGTGTGTCTCAGTTTCGAAGAAAAATGAAATCCACATGTAAACACGAGAAATAGAAATACAAAGCCAACACAAAAAGAAAGAGTTCATAAAAATGTTGAATTCAATATACGTTAACTCAAAAAAGTCTACATATTTCGTTATAAGTCGGAAATTGATTTCCGAGACTAAATTGTAAACTAGATAAACTCATCTTTAACAGAAAAAGTTTGAAAAATGTATTGTAATTACAATTAATATGTTCTAAGGCAATACGTCTAGTAAAAATTGCATTTCTATGTACGTTGATTCAAGAAAATATGAAGGAAGTCAAATTTCACAATAGAAGAAAGATGAAAGCCATGCAGAACGAATCCAAATCCTAACAAATTTCATCTATCTTGAATCAAATAGAAATACAAAGCCAACACAAAAAGAAAGAGTTCATAAAAATGTTGATTTTTATATATGTTAACTCAAAAATGTCTACACATTTCGTTATGAGTCGGAAATTGATTTCTGAGACTAAATTGTAAACTAGATAAACTCATCTATAACAGAAAAAGTTTGAAAAATGTATTGTAATTACAATTAATATGTTCTAAGGCAATACGTCTAGTAAAAATTACATTTCTATGTACGTTGATTCAAGAAAATATGAAGGAAGTCAAATATCACAATAGAAGAAGGATGAAAGACCATGCAGAACTAATCCAAATCCTAACAAATTTCATCTATCTTGAATCAAATAGAAAGACAAAGCCAACACAAAAAGAAAGAGTTCATAAAAATGTTGATTTTTATATACGTTAACTCAAAAAAGTCTACACATTTCGTTATAAGTCGGAAATTGTTTTCCGAGACTAAATTGTAAACTAGATAAACTCATATTTAACAAAAAAGTTTGAAAAATGTATTGTAATTACAATTAATATGTTCTAAGGAAATACGTCTAGTAAAAATTGCATTTATATGTACGTTGACTCAAGAAAATATGAAGGAAGTCAAATTTCACAATAGAACAAAGATGAAAGACCATGCAGAAATAATCCAAATCCTAACAAATTTCATATATCTTGAATCAAATAGAAAGACAAAGCCAACACAAAAAGAAAGAGTTCATAAAAATGTTGATTTTTATATACGTTAACTAAAAAAAGTCTACACATTTCGTTATAAGTCGGAAATTGATTTCTAAGACTAAATTGTAAACTGGATAAACTCATTTTTAACAAAAAAAGTTTGAAAAATGTACTGTAATTACAATTAATATGTTCTGAGGCAATACGTCTAGTAAAAATTGCATTTCTATGTACGTTGATTCAAAAAAATTTGAAGGAAGTCAAATTTCACAATAGAAGAAGGATGAAAGACCATGCAGAACTAATACAAATCCTAGCAAATTTCATCTATCTTGAATCAAATAGAAAGACAAAGCCAACACAAAAATAAAGAGTTCATAAAAATGTTGAATTTTATATACGTAAACTCAAAAAAGTCTACACATTTCGTTATAAGTCGGAAATTGATTTCCGAGACTAAATTGTAAACTAGATAAACTCATCTTTAACAGAAAAAGTTTTAAAAATGTATTGTAATTACAATTAATATGTTCTAAGGCAATACGTCTAGTAAAAATTGCATTTCTATGTACATTGATTCAAGAAATATGAAGGAAATCAAATTTCACAATAGAAGAAAGATGAAAGACCATGCAGAACTAATCCAAATCCTAACAAATTTCATCTATCTTGAATCAAATAGAAAGACAAAGCCAACACAAAAACAAAGAGTTCATAAAAATGTTGATTTTTATATATGTTAACTCAAAAAGGTCTACACATTTCGTTATGAGTCGGAAATTGATTTCTGAGACTAAATTGTAAACTAGATAAACTCATCTTTAACATAAAAAGTTTGAAATATGTATTGTAATTACAATTAATATGTTCTAAGGCAATACGTCTAGTAAAAATTGCATTTCTATGTACGTTGATTCAAGAAAACATGAAGGAAGTCAAATTTCACAATAGAAGAAATATGAAAGACCATGCAGAACTAATCCAAATCCTAACAAATTTCATGTATCTTGAATCCAATAGAAAGACAAAGCCAACACAAAAATAAAGAGTTCATAAAAATGTTGAATTTTATATATGTTAACTCAAAAAAGTCTACACATTTCGTTATAAGTCGGAAATTGATTTCTGAGACTAAATTGTAAACTAGATAAACTCATCTTTAACAGAAAAAGTTTGAAAAATGTATTGTAATTACAATTAATATGTTTTAAGGCAATACGTCTAGTAAAAATTGCATTTATATGTACGTTGACTCAAGAAAATATGAAGGAAGTCAAATTTCACAATAGAAGAAAGATGAAAGACCATGCAGAACTAATCCAAATCCTAACAAATTTCATCTATCTTGAATCAAATAGAAAGACAAAGCCAACACAAAAAGAAAGAGTTCATAAAAATGTTGATTTTTATATACGTTAACTCAGAAAAGTCTACACATTTCGTTATAAGTCGGAAATTAATTTCTGAGACTAAATTGTAAACTAGATAAACTCATCTTTAACATAAAAAGTTTGAAAAATGTACTGTAATTACAATTAATATGTTCTGAGGCAGTACGTCTAGTAAAAATTGTATTTCTATGTACGTTGATTCAAAAAAGTATGAAGGAAGTCAAATTTCACAATAGAAGAAGGATGAAAGACCATGCAGAACTAATCCAAATCCTAAAAAGTTTCATCTATCTTGAATCAAATAGAAAGACAAAGCCAACACAAAAAGAAAGAGTTCATAAAAATGTTGATTTTTATATACGTTAACTCAAAAAAGTCTACACATTTCGTTTTAAGTCGGAAATTGATTTCTGAGACTAAATTGTAAACTAGATAAACTCATCTTTAACAGAAAAAGTTTGAAAAATGTACTGTAATTACAATTAATATGTTCTCAGGCAATACGTCTAGTAAAAATTGCATTTCTATGTACGTTGATTCAAAAAAATATGAAGGAAGTCAAATTTCACAATATAAGAAGGATAAAAGACCATGTAGAACTAATCCAAATTCTAAAAAATTTCATCTATCTTGAATCAAATAGAAAGACAAATCCAACACAAAAAGAAAGAGTTCATAAAAATGTTGAATTTTATATACGTAAACACAAAAAAGTCTACACATTTCGTTATAAGTCGGAAATTGATTTCCGAGACTAAATTGTAAACTATATAAACTCATCTTTAACATAAAAAGTTTGAAATATGTATTGTAATTACAATTAATATGTTCTAAGGCAATACGTCTAGTAAAAATTGCATTTCTATGTACGTTGATTCAAGAAAACATGAAGGAAGTCAAATTTCACAATAGAAGAAATATGAAAGACCATGCAGAACTAATCCAAATCCTAACAAATTTCATCTATCTTGAATCAAATAGAAAGACAAAGCCAACACAAAAAGAAAGAGTTCATAAAAATGTTAAATTTTATATACGTTAACTCAAAAAAGTCTACACATTTCGTTATAAGTCGGAAATTGATTTCTGAGACTAAATTGTAAACTAGATAAACTCATCTTTAACAGAAAAAGTTTGAAAAATGTACTGTAATTACAATTAATATGTTCTGAGGCAATACGTCTAGTAAAAATTACATTTCTATGTACGTTGATTCAAAAAAAATGAAGGAAGTCAAATTTCACAATAGAAGAAGGATGAAAGACCATGCAAAAATAATCCAAATCCTAAAAAATTTCATCTATCTTGAATCAAATAGAAAGACAAAGCCAACACAAAAATAAAGAGTTCATAAAAATGTTGATTTTTATATACGTTAACTCAAAAAGTCTACACATTTCGTTATAAGTCGGAAATTGATTTCTGAGACTAAATTGTAAACTAGATAAACTCATCTTTAACAGAAAAAGTTTGAAAAATGTATTGCAATTACAATTAATATGTTCTAAGGCAATACGTCTAGTAAAAATTTCATTTCTATGTACGTTGATTCAAGAAAAAATGAAGGAAGTCAAAATTCACAATAGAAGAAAGATGAAAGACCATGCAGAACTAATCCAAATCCTAACAAATTTCATCTATCTTGAATCAAATAGAAAGACAAAGTCAACATAAAAATAAAGAGTTCATAAAAATGTTGGATTTTATATACGTTAACTCAAAAAAAGTCTACACATTTCGTTATAAGTCGGAAATTGATTTATGAGACTACATTGTAAACTAGATAAACTCATCTTTAACAGAAAAAGTTTGAAAAATGTGATGTAATTACAATTAATATGTTCTAAGGAAATACGTCTAGTAAAAATTGCATTTTTTATGTACGTTGATTCATTGATTGCTGAAGTCCTGGGCTCAAGACCACCCTTTTTCTCATCAAGTCGAAGGATACAATTGAAATCTCCGATGACAAGCCACGAGATCGACGTATCATGGCTATTAAGTTACTGCCAAAGCCTTCGCCTAGTAACCTGAACATAACTAGCATGAACAAACGAGATTTGAACTCCATCAACCTCAACTGTTATGGCCTGTTTTCTCCTATTTATAACCGAGGGAACAATACTATTTAAGTAGCAAATCCACATATTAGCAATACTAGAAGCAGTCGCATTATGAATAACATATGGATAAAAACCTTCCAATTGAAGTCTATTACCAAAACCAACCGAACAATGAACTTTTGGTTCCGCAAGACAAAAAATATCCAGCTTGAACTCCCTAATTAACTCTTTAAGTTTACATTGAGTTGCATCACGAGCAACTCCGTTTATGTTCCAAAAGAGAACCTGCATAATTAAACTTTGGGGGTTTGAGTTTTAGATAGCTTTACTTGATGAGAAGTATTTGAGGAGGATTTTAGTCTTGGTAAAGAACCCTTTCGAGCACGAACTCCCAATTCAGATTCTTTCGAGTCCGACATGGAATCATTATCTCTCAAAGCATCAATTTTTGGTTAAAGAGCTATCAACTGTTGCTGCTTAGCACGTTTAGCTACTTCATCAACCTTATTAATCTCCAAAAGAGGGTTATTCAAAGTCTCACCAACTGATCCCAAAATATTGAATTTGTTATGAGAGATATATTCCGAACTTTCTTCAAGAACATCATACACCGGTGTAGACAAAGATAAAACAGGAATCCTACCAGGATTAGGAATTCTAGTTCTTGCCAATTCAACATTCCAACTGGCTTAGTATTCAAGGCAACAATACTCAACGACTTTGCCCTGTTAACTAAAACTGAATGCGCAAACTTAGCTTGTTTGGATTTCTCAAACTCATCTGTAGCCCTGCGCAAAACAGCTTCGGAATTCATGAGTTCATCTTGTAACTGTTGTTCCAACTCAACAGTGTCTTCAATGCTCACAGTAGCAGGTTGTACATTGTTATCAACTGTTCCCTTTCGATTTTTTTTACCATTCTTTTTTTGACCTGCAACTTGCCATGTTGTATTAGTGTCACCCTGGTGGATAACTAGAGCATTAGATTGCTGCGACGTACTTGCAGTAGCGGGTGGCGTATTAACTGCAGTAACATGCTTCTTTCTGCACTCTGAGTCTAGCTGAGCAACTATTTTGCACTTGGAACAGTATTTCGGCCTTTTCAAGATTTCAAATGGTTGCAAAAAATTGCGCCCACCAGCTTCAACATAAACATAATCTGTATTCAGATTTGCAAAATCAATATCGATCAGGACTGAGGCGTAATGCCCATACTCATGGTTTAGGGTTCACTTATCAACCACAATAGGAGTTCCAAGAGATTTTCCCAAAGCTAACAGCGTCTTCTCCACCCACATTTCAACCGGAAGACCTGGAAACTTGACCCAGATGGTAGAGTGAGAGGTACATTGTTTATCAGCATCGAACCCTGGATACCATTCGATCAGACGTAAAGGTTGCTCGTTCACAATCCATGGATCCTTGTTACCCTCACGATAAACTTTTTCTTTGACTTCCTGTGTTAACAACTTGATGGTGAAGAATCCCCGATTCATGGGGATGAACTTCACCTTAGACTCTCCAAGCTTCCATTGTTGTTCCAAGTTAATCTTAACATCATTGAGTTTGATACCCTTGAGATCCAGCCTCCCAATGATACTGAAGCACCATATTTGACAGCCCTCTTCATAATAATCTTGCGGAATAACCACAGCTGGTTTTCCATCTTTGATAGTAGGGTTTGGTAGAGTAGTAATGTCTATAGCAGTAGAAACATGGTTTTTTTTGTTTTTTCCCATAACACGTTCATCAAACGTTAGCTTTTGATGACTAGACTCACCAACCGATTGCTCCCCCATCTCTGATCACCAAAGAGATGATCCAAGATGAAGCATAGAAAAAGTTTTTGAAAAAAATTTGAAAACCCTAAAATCGCCAGAGCAAAGTTAGGAGAGAGAAAAAATTTGCTTGCTTGGTCTTTTGTTTTCTAAGGAAATACGTCCAGTAAAAATTGCATTTTTATGTACGGTGATTCAAAAAAATATAAAGGAAATCAAATTTCACAATAGAAGAAGGATGAAAGACCAAGCATAACTAATCCAAATCCTAACAAATTTCATCAATCTTGAATTAAATAGAAAGACAAAGCTAACACAAAAAGAAAGAGTTCATAAAAATGTTGAATTTTATATAAGTTAACTCAAAAATATCTACGCACTTTGTTTTAAGTCGGAAATTGATTTCTGAGACTAAATTGTAAACTAGATAAACTCACCTTTAACAGAAAAAGTTTGAAAACAAGGTCCTTGTTCGTTCATACTCGGTTGGTGCTATTACAACATTGACAACTTCGAACGTTCCTTGGTTTGTTAAACACATGTGGAGTTTGATTCAAAGTAGATATGTTTCCATCCGTTTTGTGCACACCTATCATGAGGCTAACTTCGCGGCAGACAACATGGAAAAGAGGGGTTGTTCTCTAAGAAATGGTGAAGGTTTAAACTATGATGAAAGACCATATTTTCTTCATTCGTTAAAATATCCAAATGTTTCATATTTCAGATTTAAGTAGTTTGTAAGTTTTTGGGGTCTTCAGACCTCTTTTCTTGTAAACTCTTTGTACATATTGGCTATTCATCAATACAATTTGGACTTACAAAAAAAAAAAAAGTTTGAAAAATGTATTGTAATCACAATTAATATGTTCTGAGGCAATACGTCTAGTAAAAACTGCATTTCTATGTACGTTGATTCAAGAAAATATGAAGGAAGTCAAATTTCAAAATAGAAGAAGGATGAAAGACCAAGCAAAACTAATCCAAATCCTAACAAATTTCATCTATCTTGAATCAGATAGAAAGACAAAGCCAACACAAAATGAAAGAGTTCATAAAAATGTTGAATTTTATATACGTTAACTCAAAAAAGTCTACACACTTCGTTATAAGTCGTAAATTGATTTCTGAGCCTAAATTGTAAACTAGATAAACTCATCTTTAACAGAAAAAGTTTGAAAAATGTATTGTATTCACAATTAATATGTTCTAAGGAAATACGTCTAGTAAAAATTGCATTTCAATGTACGTTGATTCAAGAAAATATGAAAGAAGTCAAATTTCACAATAGAAGAAGGATGAAAGACCAAGTAGAACTAATCCAAATCCTAACAAATTTCATCTATCTTGAATCAGATAGAAAGACAAAGCCAACACAAAAGGAAAGAGTTCATAAAAATGTTGAATTTTATATACGTTAACTCAAAAAAGTCTACACACTTCGTTATAAGTCGTAAATTGATTTCTGAGACTAAATTGTA
>NC_039364.1:174195716-174239886 GCF_003573695.1 Papaver somniferum | reverse complement strand
CATAAAAATGTTGAATTTTATATACGTTAACTCAAAAAAGTCTACACACTTCGTTATAAGTCGTAAATTTATTTCTGAGCCTAAATTGTAAACTAGATAAACTCATCTTTAACAGAAAAAGTTTGAAAAATGTATTGTATTCACAATTAATATGTTCTAAGGATATACGTCTAGTAAAAATTGCATTTCTATGTTCGTTGATTCAAGAAAATATGAAGGAAGTCAAATTTCACAATAGAAGAAGGATGAAAGACCAAGCAGAACTAATCCAAATCCTAACAAATTTCATATATCTTGAATCAGATATAAAGACAAAGCCAACACAAAAGGAAAGAGTTCATAAAAATGTTGAATTTTATATACGTTAACTCAAAATAGTCTACACACTTCGTTATAAGTCGTAAATTGATTTCTTAGACTAAATTGTAAACTATATAAACTCATCTTTTACAGAATAAGTTTAAAAAATGCATTGTAATCACAATTAATATGTTCTAAGGCAATACGTCTAGTGAAAATTTTATTTCTATGTACGTTGATTCAAGAAATTATGAAGGAAGTCCAATTTCACAATAGAAGAAGGATGAAATACCAAGCATAACTAATTTAATTCCTAACAAATTTCACCTATCTTGAATCAAATAGAAAGACAAAGCCAACACAAAAATAAATAGTTCATAATTTATTTATTTTTGATAAGTTAAACAATTATATTAAATAAAAGAGATATTTACAAATAGAATACAAGAAAAGAGGTCATAGAAACCCCAAAAACTTATAAACTTTTTAAATCTAAAATGAGAAACATGAGGATATTCTATAGAATTAAGAAAATCAGGTCTTCCATCATAGTTTATCCCTTCCCCTTCACCTAGTTGACATCCTCTTTTTGCCATAATATCCGCAGCAAAATTGGTTTCACGATATGTATGTCTAAAACGGATTGAATCATATAATTGTCGAACATCTTCCCAACGTTGAATAATAAACCAAGGCAGAGCCATATTTTCCAAAGCATAAATAGCACTAACAGAATCCGACCAAATCAGCACACGTCTAATTCCCCACTTGACAGCCCATTCCAATCCAACAATAATTCCGCAAGAAAACTATTTGTAATGCCCAGGACAATGCTCATTGCTCCAAGAACGTTACACTCTTCATCACGGACTACAACACCTGCTCCAGATATACCGGCTCCATTACCACGAGCTGCTCCATCACAACATATCATAATCTCTCCCCTTTCTGGAGGCACCCAGAAAACTTCCACCGGAACTGTATGATTGACTTGTCTATGATGTACCTTAAAAAAATTCAGAATCTGCAACTCCTCAACAGAATTGAACATGAAACTCTTTAATCTCGAAGAATAATCATGAATAAGAGTGAAAATGCGCTTCCTAAAGAAACTCCAGCTGATCGTCTTCTTTTCATAAACAATTTTGCTTCTAATATTCCAAAGTTCAGACCGAGTAACAAGCACAACAATCAACCACATGTCTTTAACAATTGGACTTTTTCCTTCGGCAGACTTGTAAGCAATTATGAAATCTTGGTGAGGTCGTAAACCAAAAATTTCAACTATCCACGTCCTGGCACTCTGAGCAAAAGTACACGACCAAAGGATATGGTCTAAGGACTCCTCCGCAGACCTACACAAACAACATCAGTTAGAAAGAGAGATCTTGAAACCGCTTTGGACTTTGTTAAGAGTCGCACATGCTCCCCTCATTATTTTCCATTTTTGTGTCGCAAGCATTGGGTGAACTGCCTTGCGCCAGAGTAAAGCAACTCCAGGAAGAATAGGATATTTTTGACGAATAATCTCCCTAGCAGAACTTACAGAGAAAACCCCCTACAAATTCGGCATCCAAAAAAAAATCTGTTCCATGACGCAACCTGGGAAGAGTAGCGAGATTAACTCTAGCCCGTATCAAATTGTCACCGCGAGTATTATTGATAAACCAATCCCCATCCACAATTATTTCGCTCACTTTTGCTGACCTATCCAAGTTCTGATCTCCTAAAATATTAGCGATAGAAACTGAACCAACCAGATATCAAAATAAAGAGACGTGGATCTCCCATCACTAATCAAAGATTTAGTATTTTGAGAAACCATTCTATCAACCCAACGAACACCAGGCAGAATAGTAGATTTTATCCCATAATCCTTCACTCTACCGTCCCTACAAGTGTATTTAGCTTCTAAGAACCGAGCCCGTTTCTTATGTGATCTTTTGATATTCCACCAGAGTTTAGCAACCAAAGCCTTATTCATGACACTCAATCTGGTAAGACCAAGTCCCCTTTCAGAAAGAGGAGAAAAGACTTTATCAAAACCAACAACAAAAGCCCTGGATATTCCGGAATCCCCAGACCAAATAAAAATCCTAATCACCCTTTCGCATTGTTGAATGAACTTTAGAGGGCATTTATAAACCGCCATATTATGGATGGAATAACTAGCAATGACAATTTTAACAAGCACCACTCTATCATGGAATGAAAGCATTTTACCTTTCCATACAGCTAATTGATTTTTTATTTTATCAATGACAATACATATATGTCTATATCTCACCGCCCCTGGCATGATTTGCACTCCCAAATAACGATCAGGAAAAGAAGCAAGACTCATACCAAGAAAGTCAACAATAGTTCTCTGTCTACTTAAAGACCCCCCATCATTATAAATTTTACTTTTTTGCCTGGAAACGGTTTGCCCAGAAACACAATGATACTGCTCTAGTAAAGAAACCAGATTTCTCACACTTTTCATATTTCCTTAACAAAAAATCATAATATCATCAGCAAAGAATAAATGAGTAGGGGAAATACCATTCTCGTAACCATTGGTGACATTTTCTTCTCCTTCAAAAGCTTAGAAATGTTCCTTCTAAGGACATCTTCAATCAAAACAAAAATCAAGGAAGAAAGGGTATCACCTTGACGTAAACCTCTATTAATTTTGAAGAACCCTTCCGGATGGAAATTTAAAAGAACAGAAATACGAGAAAATTGTAAGATAGAATGGATCCATGTACACCAATCCTTAGAGAAACCATACCCGCAGAGCACCTCCAAAACAAAAATACCAACTAACAGTATCAAAATCCTGAGAAATATCCAATCAAAAGCTAAACCTAATTGAATGGTTTCCAGGTTTTGACGCTGAGAAACAAAGGACCTCACATGCTTCCATGTGGGTCAAGTTTCCAGGCTTGCCGCTAGAGTTTTGGATTGAAAAAATGCTACTTGCCATGGAAAAATCGTTGGGTACTCCAATAGAGGTAGATAAGCGTACTCTTGAACATGAATATAGACACTTTGCTTCAGTCTTGGTTGACATAAACTTTGCTGAAATGGCTACAGATTCTATTCATGTTACTATAGAGGGTTTGGAATTCTGGCAGCCGGTGGAGATTCAAAAGAAGCCAAAATTTTGCACAAAGTGTAAGATTATTGGGCATAATGATCAGGAATGCAAGAAACAAACATCAAACTCTACTGTTCAGGCACCTACGTAACAAAAGAGTAATGCTAATCAGTCTCATACTTCTGGAGATAGGGATAACAATAATGCCAATCAAGTTAACAATGTTTCTGGTGAGTGGAAAGTTGCTAAACGTAGGAAGGGTAAGAATGCACCTAAAAATCCGGTTTCCCCTGAAGTTGTAGTTACTAAGGTGGTGGAGGCTAATAATTTGGAGTATACTGCTCAGATGGTGAAAGCTAAGCAGTTGGAGGTTGAATATACTAAGTCCAAAGCTGCTTTTGAATCTTCCTTTGTTGAATTGGCGAGAACTAAACAAGTGCAGGATTCAAACTCAGTTTTAGTGCATAGTGGCAAAGTGGGTGAAACTAGGCCACTGAGTGCTAAGTCAGGTGTGGTTGGAAATATGATTCCTAACCCTGATAGGACTCTTGTTATCCCTGCGACTCCTCTTTGTGATCAATTGTTAGCTGGAGAATTTATTTTCAAAATAAATTTGACGCTCTCAACTCAATCCCAGTTGCGGAAAGCTCTTGTGATGCGTAGTTTAGAACTGACCAGGAAGCTAAGAGAGCATGGATTACTGCTTTAACTCGAGTTGCAGCCAGGGTTCCTCGACAGGATTCAGTTTTCGAAATCTCTTCACCTAAGGATTTGGATACAAACAATTTAAGTAACCTTGTTATAAAAGGAAATTCACCAGGTTTGAATACTGGTATTTCTCCACATCTAGTTAACTCCTCCAATCCCAGTTTAAAATGCGTGTTCTTTTTTGGAACATCAATGGATTTTCTCGTGATGAGTCACGAGATAAATTGAAAGAGTTACTTAGAGATTTTAAACCTGACATATTCTGTCTTGCTGAGCCTAAGGTACATTGTACTCTTAATTTTTTTTGCAGGGCTTACATGTTGAGGGTTAAAAAAAGAAGTTATACATAATTTTGTTGGTTCGTCTAAAGGGAATTTATGGATTTGCTGGTACGTTGATATGACTACTCCGGTGGTTATTAATTCTAGTAGACATGCTATTTCTATTGAAACAGAAGGTGTTCTTATATCTTTTGTTCATGCTAGTTGTTTTCAAGTTACACGAAGAAGCTTATGGCAGCATCTTTCTTCAGTTGATAATAATACTCCCCGGTTGGTCATGGGTGATTTTAATTGTGTGCTTCATAATGATGAAAAGAAAGGGTGTTGTGAACCACGTACTTCAACTATTAATGAATTCAGTGATTGGCTAGATGACAATAACCTTTTTGAAGCTGATTATTTGGGTTCTAAATACACTTGGTCCAATGGCCAATCAGGTGTTCATAGAATTCTTTGCAAGTTGGATCGGGTTGTCATTAATGAAGCATGGCTTACGAAGTTTGAGAATTGGCAGTGTAAAGCTCTTCCTCGTGAAGTTTCTGATCATTCTACGCTTATAGGCTATCCTTTTGTAAATTCAAGACCTAAAAGAGCTCCTTTTAGAGTTCAAAAAATGTGGTTCACTCATCCTGATTTCATGCGTATGGTTATGGAGAGTTGGAATGCTCTTGTTTTTGGTTCCCCTGCTTATATCTACCCCTTCAAGCTTAAGAGATTAAACGCTGACATGAAGGAGTGGAATTTACGTGTTTTTGGTAATATTAATGCTAGACTCAAACATGCTAAATTAACAATGGAAGTTGTTGTTCGTATTTCTGATGAGGATCCGGAAGACGTAACTAAGCTGAATTTTGCTAAGGAGGCTTCGGTTACACTTCAGGAAATCCGTATGCGTCAATCCATTATGTTGAAGAAAAAATCTCGTAATAAGTGGCTTACTGACGGTGCAAGTAATACTTCTTTCTTTCATGCCAATATTCCAACTCGAAGGAGCAGCAATATGATTTCAGAATTGGTAGATGATGATGGGAATATTCTCTCTAATTGTGACCAGATTAGAGATTACACAGTGTCTTATTTTGAGTCTAAATTTAATGGGGAAGAGCTTCCAATTTATGATCATGATATTATCTCTACGGAGGAAAGTCAAAGAATGGATGCAATTCCTACTCATGTTGAAATAAAGGCTGTTGTTTATGACCTTGATGCTGATAGTTCTCTAGGACCTGATGGTTTCTCTAGATGCTTTTATAGACATTGTTGGGACGTGATTCAACAAGACTTATACAATGCTATTATTTATTGTTGGCAACAACAAAGGATTCCTAATGGGGTAAATTCTAGTATTCTGATTTTATTGGCCAAGGTAAGAGGTGCAAATACTCTTCGTAATTTTCGACCTATTGGTCTTAATAATTTTTTCTTTAAAATTTTTACTAAGATCCTTGCTACTAGAGTTGGTAGTGTTTTGGATAAGCTTGTTTCTGAGGAACAGGTAGCCTTTATAAAGGGTCGGAATATCCATGAAAACATCAGTTTGGCTTGTGAAATGGTTAATGAACTCCACATCAAGCGCAAGGATGGAAACATTGGTCTTAAGCTTGATATTTCCCAGGCATTTGACACGGTGAGTTGGTTTTTTGTGTTGGAAGTTTTTCGGAGATATGGTTTCTCTGAACATTGGTGCTCTTGGATTCTTAATATTTTGAATTCTGCTAGAATCTCTATTCTTTTGAATGGCAGTCCGGAGGGTTATTTCAAAATTAATAGAGGTTTGCGTCAAGGAGATCCTCTTTCTCCTTTGATTTTTGTCTTGATTGAAGATGTTCTTAGCAGAAATATTCCAAAGCTTTTTCATGAGAAAAAGACGTCTCATATGGTAACTAGAGGTGGTATTTATCCTACTCATATCTTTTTTGCTGATGACATTATGATTTTCTGTAAAGGAAGCCTTAAGAGCCTCAACAATCTGGTGGATTTGTTGGGTAAGTATCAAAGAGCTTCTGGTCAAACTGTTTGTAGACAGAAGAGCAAGATTTATTATGGGGGCGGTTCTTTAACTATAATGAATTATCTTGCTAACCATTTGGGTATGACTGTAGCCACTTTTCCTGATCGTTATTTGTGAGTTCAAATTATGTCGGGTACTGTTCGATATCATCACATTTCGGGTGTAGTGGAGAAGATCAAATCGCAACTTGCTAGTTGGAAAGGTTTTTTGCTACCCTTCCATGATCGTTTGGTGCTTGTCAAGTCTGTTATTGCTAGTTACTCTATTCACAATATGGCTACATATAAATGGCCGCGTAAATTCATTTTACAGTGTGAAGAGAAATTAGGAATTTTATTTGGTCGGGAGATTCTAATGTTAGCCGTGCTGTGGTTGTTGCTTATGATAAAGTTTGTTGCCCTTTTGAGGAAGGGGGTTTGGGATTAACTCATATGGATACAATGAATGATGCCATGCTTATGAAACTTTGGGGAAAATTCGTTCTTCGAAGAAAAAATGGGCAGGTTTTCTTCGTGCTAAATTCTTTGGCAGAAATGGGTGTATCAAGGTAAATGGTTTGAAGTCTTCTATTCTTCCGGGTATTTGAAGAATGTACAAGATAGTGGAATCTAACACTAAAGTTTTGTTGGGTGATGGTAGAGATACTTCTCTTTATTATGATGCTTGGTTTTCAAATACGAGTATCCCTGCAATCCTTAATGACTATACACTAGATAGAAATGTGCTAGTTAGTACTGTTTTGGTTGATGGGCAGTGGAATATCCCTGTGGAACATTTAGACCGTAAGGCAGCTGTAGGTCTAGACGTTAACCTTTTGCCTACACCCATGGTTGGTGAAGATGTACGCATCTGGATGCCAGATAACAAAGGTGCTTTCACTGTTAGTTCTGCGAAAGAATTAATCCGTCAGAAATATCCCAAGTTCGATGGCGCTACTATTTTATGGAGGAAGGAAGTTCACCCTACATTGGCTGCCCAAAACTGGATATTCATGCGTAATGCTTGTGCAACGTATGATATAATCCAATCTAGATTTAAAATTCAGCTTGTAAGACGTTGTAGCTTATGTGAAGTTCCGGAAGAATCTCTAGACCATATCCTTTTCCATTGCAGCTTTGCTGGCCGTGCTTGGAACTGGATAGTAGATATTTTTAATTTAACGCCTAATGATAATCTTGTGGTGTCTTGTAAAGCAGCTCAAGGGAGAAGTATGATAGGTGTTGTAAACACCTAATTTTGTATCTAGTATTTATGCTTTCTTTGTTATTATTCTTGTGAATCGCATCTCTTATATGTAGTTTTGAGTTATTAGGTGCAATGAAGTCCTTAGGAGCAAAAGAAGGAAGAAAACACTCATTTGGAGCAAAAGAGACAGAAACGACATTTCACTGGCTCATGATACGCGGAGTCTATCCATGGATTACGAGGCAACCAACTGAGCTTTTTTAGTGGATGTAATTGTGGTGGCCTGTATCATATATTGGGCGCCTTTAGCAATAACAACCATTACCTTATCCTGAAATTCAGAGAAATATTTTTCTCTTTTCATTATTATCACTAGTTTGACTAAAATCGAGAGGAGAAAGAGAAGCAGTGTTGAGCAGCCGCTGATGCTAAAATCAAGAGATCTGTGAAATGATGAGGAATTTCTGCGAGCTGTGAAGATAGAAATGACCAAGAAAGATGAGCGACTGTTGTTGGTGATTGGAAACGAAGCAGATCGATAAGAGAAAGGGGTTTCTGCAGATGAAATTAGGGTTTGATTTGTGTGTTCTTCCCTGAACTGAAATGAAGATATGGGTTTGTTGGATTATTGAAGAACAGTGGTGCCATGAGACTGATTGAAAAGCAAATATAGGGTTTGTGAATCTGAGATGGGTATTTCAGTTTTGATGGAAGAGTCTGGTGATGAAAATGAATCATTGAGAGTTCAAGACATCTATGAAGATGGAGACATACAAGGTTGTTGTGTAAACATAATATGCAGATCTGAAATGGGTTTTGTTGGTTTGAATTACAAGGATTCAGAAGCTTATTTGGATTTTAAATGGAGGACTGGTGCTGAACTGAGATTACAACACACTTGAGAAGATGGGTTTGATTGAGCAGCTGTTGGTGATGACTCTGCAGATGGAATACAAGAAGGTGTTGGTTTGTTGCTCATCATAAAGGTTGTGATGCTATGCTGTGCATTGCAGTGAAGGTTAGATGTATGTTTAGGACAGGTTGCAACTAAAATGAATGGAGCAGAGATTATGGAGTTGTTGAGTTACAAGGAGGAAGAGACGAAATTCATAAGAAGGCAGTGATGCTATTTAGAGGGGTTAGAGCTCATTCTTTAGTTGAGGTATTGCAGGTTGTCTTGGATTGGAGCAAGTGCAGGTGGAGTTCAGTTTGCTACTGTCTTAGTGGGGTGGCTGAACTGGAGTTACCGAAGGCCGTGGATTGTGGTGCTATGTAGTGGTAGCTGTTATTGTAGTTGGTGATGAATTACAGGTGATGCTTGTCATGGCTATATGCTACTGGTGGTACTGATGTTGAATGACGAATATGAAACAATTGTAGCTGCAGTTCAAGTTGTAATGGCTAGAAGATTGAGTCGATACTGAATTGCAGGCATGAACTGAAATGGGTATTTGTTGGCTGGCTAAGTAATTGATTCTGGTGTTGTTAAATTCTGGTGTTGAGTGTTATTGGCTTGAGATGGTGGTAGAAGAATGCAAGGTTCTTAAGTTGCAGTCATGTCCAAGGTGCCGCTGAAATGCAGGTATGGCTTGGAGAAGAATTGCAAGCCCTGATGTTGAGTTGCAGGTTACAAGAACATGGAACTGAAGGTTCAGCTGGTTCTTGACGGAGTTGCGAAAGATGGGTATGCTTCAGATTGGTGTTGGCTTGGTTCTGTGAAGCACAGTGGGTGTGCTGGTAGCTGATTGGCAGTTGAGGTTGAAGCTGCAGTTGAAGATTGAATTGATGAGGTTTCAGAAGCAAGAATGGCAGATGAGCTGCAAGTGCTGTTTGCAGTGCAATTGTGCTGATGTTGTTGCTACTGTGTTGGTTGAGTTCCTATGATGCAGTTCAGGTGCTATGGTTTAGCTTTATGGTGAACATAAATGGGAAGTAAGGTTTTGGTATGAGGCAATGAATGGCTTGAGACAAAGATGAAATGGTCAGGCAAGTGTGTAGCTGAGTTTGGGTTCTAATACAGTTAAACGTGATGATGCACCAAGTTGCAGGAATGGATAAATAGCTTTAGCTGTTGCAGGTGCAAGTACAGAAATGAAGTGAAGTATGGTTGTGGAGTTGAGCTACAGATGATGCAATTGACAGGGTTGAATGGTTAGAGCTAGAATTATAAGAGAAGCAATGTTGTTGGGAATAGTGGATATGAGATAGAGAAGAAATTGCAGTTGGTAGTTCGAAGTGCCAACATGGCTGGCTGAGAAGTAATGATGCACAATCATTGTGCAACAAAGATATTTGCTTGTGCAATGGCCTTGGCCACAATCAACTCAGTCTAGTCAGATGCCGACTCTCAATCATCTACCTAGCTGACTCACTGAATCACCTTGACTCGGTTGACCTGACCGAGTTGACTCAGTTGACTTCCCGAGTTGACCGAGTTGACTCGTTGACCGGTGACCGGGCGGACTTTGCCGGTCACCTGAGATGTTTGCCGTCCACTTTTCCGGTCGCTTTCCGACCACTTTCCGGCGACATTCTTTTGGACATATTTTCTACATGGGTTTTTCTCACTAATGGGCTTATTGGACCACTTGGACTTTGGGCTTTGAAGACCTAGTTTTGGAAAGAGGAAAAGCTACAAAAGGAGTGAGTTTTCACCAACTTTGTAATGACGTATTATTCTTGGAGCTTTGGAGATAGCTGCAACTAGGGTTTGCTTTTGCATATTTTTCATCTTCTTCAATTTATTTTTGATTATGATTATGATAAACTCACAAGCCATGAGTAGCTAAATAACTATTATTGGTTATGGGATAATAAGTTGATTTCATCAAACATGCTATGTGATTCAATGAATTAGTTTTGTCTCAATAATTTATTGTTTATGATTCATGGTTTTTATTGTGTTATGATTTGAATGCTAGTTTGGTTGAGTCCGGAATCAATTGGATTAGTCTTCATCTCTATTGCTAGATTAGGGTTTTCAATACAAAATAGTTGATAATCCTGATTCTAAGTAGCATAGTGCCATTATTACTTGTAGTGATACATCTTTATAATTGCATATGAATCATAACCTTTGTTAAAACGAATTAGTGCTTTTACACGTTTGTTTGCATTGATTAGTCTTATTTCATATAACTTATTGCTCTTAGGGAGTTAACTTAATTGTGCTTTTATACTTTAGGTTGCTTTCTAGGTAGATTTCACAATAGCATCTTTTAATGTTGTTTGTGATAAAATCGGGAAATAAACGGGATACTCTTGCGATCAAGATATCCTAGGACTTTTAGTAAATGAGAGATTAAAATTATCAATTCTAGTCATTGATGAAAATACATGTTTGTGAATGATACTATCCCGTGACCAATATCTTCTTCCTATTGATTATTCAAATTATTTTATTGCTTTCAATTACTTTTATTGCTTTGCTAAAACGAAATTCCCCCTTGGTTACTAAGAAACTGAAATTTTATAACAACAAAAGCCTCTCTGTGGGAACGAACTCTTTCTTATCACGTACTATATTTATATCTAGTTGAGTGAGAAAGTGAATTATATTTGCACGGCTGACAACCCATCAAATTTTTGGCGCCGCTGCCGGGGAGGCATATGGCTTGTTATTAAGTTTTTAGTTTCTTATCATCATTTCTGCTTTCATATTTGTTTTTTGTTTTCTTTTCTTGTTTCTCACTTGTTTGCGAGAATTGTTTTCAGGTACCTAATCCCTGACTTCTAAAGATTGGAACTATCCAAGGTGCGGGATAGCTACTCGAAGAGGCACAATACTCCAACCAAGTCAAGACACGACGGAAGAACAAGAGTTAGAAGTGGAAGAAGAATTACAACTAGAACAAGAACAAGAGGTTCCATTTGTAGTAAAACCACTAGTTGAAGAAGAAGAAGCAATGGGTGATGCAAATCATACACTCAAGGACTTGGCTTCTCATAGGCTTGATGCACAACGGTGGTGTATTGAGACAAACTCAACCTTCGAGATCAATCCAGGGTTGATTAGAGAGTTACCGAAGTTTCATGGCATGGCGAATGAAGATCCAAACAAGCATCTCATAGATTTCCACAACGTTATCATGGCTATGCTTCCACCAGAGACTAATGCGGATGGAGCAATGTTGAAAGCTTTTCCATTCTCTTTGGCGGACAATGCTAAGGAATGGTTGTATTATTTACCATCCGGAAGTGTCACTACATGGAACGGGTTGAAGAAACTCTTTCTAGAGAGGTATTTTCCTGCATCAAAGGCTACTCAAATTCGCAAAGACATTTGTGGGATAAAGCAACACGTAGGAGAATCTTTGTATGAATGTTGGGGGCGATACAAGAGATTGGTGGAAAGTTGTCCACACCACCAATTTAGTGACGTGATGATAATACAATACTTCTACGAAGGTCTCCAAACAAGTGATAGATATCTTCTTGATGCAGGGGGTGGTGGTGCACTAGTGAACAAGACAGTGGCCCAAGCTACCGAGTTTATTGAAAGCATGTATGCAAACTCACAACAATTCTACACAAGAGGTGAACCAATGGTTAGGCGAGTGCATGAAGTTACGGATTCATCATCACACCGTGATCAAAGGATGGATAACATGGAGCAAATGATGCAAAAGATGGCTGCGGTTATTTTACCTTCATATGGTGAAGAGTTGGAGCAAGCTAGTGCGGTCTTTGCAAATCAACAAAGACGGTATGATCCCTACACCAACACTTAAAATCCGGGATGGAGAGATCACCCCAACTTTAGCTATGCAAACAAGCAAGGCGCGGTTCAACAACCTACATTCAACCGTTCGGGTGGATTTCAACCACAACAACAACAATTCCAGCCGCAACATCAACAATTTCAGAAACCACAACAATCGATGCAAAATCAAGGTTCCGATATCGATGCAAAGCTTCACACTTTTATGCAAGGCATTTCTACCATGTTTAAGGAAAGTCAACAAGAAACTAAGAGTGTTATCAAGGAGTTGCAGACACAAATGGGATCCATGGCAATTGATATTAACAAGTTGAAGGCACAAAATAGTGGGAAACTCCCTTCTCAACCTATTAACCCAAAAGAGGGTGTCAATGCTATTACGTTGAGAAGTGGTACACAACTTGTGCAACCCGAAGTTACTGATTCGGGCAAGGTGGAAACACCAAAGGAACCTGTTTTGGAGGAGAAGACTGATGATTCTCCCCAAACTTCTGAGGTACCTATTCCTAACTCTAAAACTCTGGTTTCTACTTATGTTCCTCCTTTACCTTTCCCTCGCAGATTTGCAAGTTCCAAGAAGGAGGAACTAGAAAAGGAGATTTTAGACATTCTAAAGAAGATTCATGTGAACATACCACTCATTGATGCTATCAAGCAAGTTCCCAAGTATGCGAAAGTGTTGAAGGACTTGTGCACCAATAAGCGAAGGATCAAAGATAATGAAGTGCTAAGTGTGGGGGAGAATGCTTCGGAAATCTTACAACACAAACTCCCACTGAAATGTAAGGATCCCGGTAGCTTTGACATTCCAGTCACAATTGGTAACACCACATTTAACAAAGCTATGTTGGATTTAGGTGCATCCGTTAATGTTATGCTTGCATCTATGTACAATTCACTTGAGTTAGGTCCTCTTAAAAAGGCTGTAATTGTATTGCAATTAGCCGATCGTTCTAATGTCTACCCAATGGGTATTGTTGAGGATGTTCTTGTGCAAGTTAATCAATTAGTATTTCCAGCTGACTTTTGTGTGTTAGAGATGAATGAAGGCTCACCAGACTCGTCTCTTCCATTGCTACTTGGGCGTCCCTTCATGAAAACGGCGAAAACCATTATTGATGTGGACAAGGGAACACTAACTATGGAGTTTGATGGAGAAACAATACGTTTCAACATTTTCGAGACGATGAGATATCCTAGCGATGTCCACTCTTGTTTCTCCATTGATGTTATGGATACATTGGCACAACAAGTGTTTGAATTGAATGGTGATGATGCTTTGGAAACTTTTTTGACTACATCCATGGATAATGGTGTAGAGTGTGGTAATGAAGTCAAGGAAGACCTTGGTGATCTTAATTCACTACAAGGATGCCCGGAAACTCATAATATCTCTTTTATTTCTTTACCATGCAGTGATGAAAAGATTGTACCTTCAATTGTTAAATCTCCAAAGTTAGAATTGAAACCTCTTCCCGATCACCTAAAGTACTTGAACTTGGGTGATAAGGAAGATTTACCTGTGATTGTTTCTAACAAGCTTAGTGAATTACAGGAGCAAAAACTTCTAAGGGTGCTAAGGAAGTACAAGACGACCATAGGATGGACAATTGCTGATATCAAGGGTATAAGCCCTGCCGTTTGTATGCATAAGATTCGTTTGGAGGACGATGCAAAGCCTACAAGGGAAGCGCAACGTCGTTTGAACCCTCCCATGATGGAAGTTGTGAAAAAGGAGATACTAAAGCTTTTGGACGTGGGTGTTATCAACCCCATATCGGATAGCAAGTGGGTGAGCCCGGTACAAGTAGTACCAAAGAAATCAGGTGTGACGGTGGTGGAGAATGATAAGAACGAACTTGTCCCAACTCGTGTGCAAACCGGTTGGAGGGTTTGTATTGATTATAGAAAATTGAATGCCACCACTAGGAAGGATCATTTTCCATTGCCATTTATTGATCAAATACTTGAAAGTCTAGCTGGACATTCTTATTATTGCTTCCTTGATGGTTATTCAGGTTACAATCAGATTATGATAGCACCGGAGGATCAAGAGAAAACCACTTTCACTTGTCCTTTTGGTACTTTTGCTTATAGAAGGATGCCTTTTGGCTTGTGCAATGCTCCAGCTACCTTTCAAAGGTGTATGGTAAGTATCTTCTCAGAATATGTTGAAAACATAATCGAAGTGTTTATGGATGACTTTAGTGTCTTTGGTGATTCATTTGACCTTTGCTTACATAACTTGTCACTAATCCTTGAACGATGTGTTGAAACAAATCTTGTGCTAAATTGGGAGAAGTGCCATTTCATGGTAACTCATGGCATAGTTTTAGGCCATATAATATCTTCTAAAGGCTTGGAAGTCGATAAATCTAAAATAGACCTTATTCGTGTTCTAACCCCTCCCACTACGGTGAGGGAGATACGCTCTTTTCTTGGTCATGCAGGTTTTTATCTTAGATTTATCAAGGATTTTTCCAAGATAGCATCACCACTTTGCAACTTATTGCAAAAAGATGTGGTTTTTAACTTTGATGAAAAGTGTATGGCGGCATTCAATCGTTTGAAAGAACTTTTGATTTCAGCCCCTATCATTAAACCACCGGATTGGAGCAAGCCTTTTGAGCTCATGTGTGATGCAAGTGACTATGCGGTTGGTGCGGTGCTTGGGCAACGTGTGGGGAAGATACCTCATGCTATTTATTATGCTTCTAGAACGTTAAATGAGGCCCAACAAAACTACACAACCACTGAAAAAGAGTTATTAGATATTGTTTTTGCTTTGGAAAAGTTTCCCTCTTATCTAATTGGTACAAAAGTTGTTGTCTTTTCTGATCATGCAGCACTTAGGTACTTGCTTATGAAAAAAGAGGCGAAACCGAGGCTCATACGATGGATTTTACTTTTTCAAGAGTTCGATATTGAAATCAAAGACAAGAAAGGAATTGAGAACACCGTTGCGGATCATTTGAGCCGTCTTGTTGTGGACAAGGAAGCTATCCCATTGCGTGAAAGTTTCCCGGATGAGCAACTATTCTCAATTGCCTTTGTAGAACCATGGTATGCCGACATTGTGAACTACTTGGTGTCTAATCAAATCCCAAAGAACTTGTCTCATGCTGAGAGGGACAAACTTAAGAGGTTAGGGAACCAATACATATGGGATGATCCATACTTATGGAAACAAGGTAGTGACCAAATGTTACGAAGGTGCGTTCCCGAATCCGAGTTTAATTCTATCTTTTTTTTTTTGTCATTCCTATGCTTGCGGAGGACATTTTGGGAGTAAGAGAACCGCTTACAAGGTACTTGAAAGCGGTTTCTATTGGCCGACCTTGTTTAAAGATGCATATATATTTTGTACAACTTGTGATAGGTGCCAAAGAACAGGCAATCTAGGTGCCCGAAACCAAATGCCACAAACTTTTATTCAATTTATTGAAGTCTTTGATGTATGGGGTATTGATTTTATGGGTCCTTTTTTCAACTCTCATGGGAATTTTTATATCTTACTTGTTGTTGATTATGTCTCCAAATGGGTGGAAGCTAAGACCACTCCAACTAATGATTCTAAAGTGGTTTCAGATTTTGTGCAAGCTAATATCTTTGCAAGGTTTGGAATTCCAAGATCCGTAATTAGCGATGGGGGTTCTCACTTCAAAAACAGGATCTTACAAACCTTGTTTAAGAAGTACAATGTGTCGCACAAGATTGCAACACCTTATCATCCCCAAACAAATGGAAAAGCCGAGGTGTCCAACCGGGAGGTGAAATCCATTCTAGAGAAGATGGTGAACCCAACAAGGAAAGATTGGAGCATGCGACTTAATGATGCTTTGTGGGCTTATAGAACCGCATACAAGACACCTATCGGGATGTCTCCCTTTAGGCTTGTGTATGGTAAACCTTGTTATTTACCCGTTGAAATTGAGCATAAGGAGTTTTGGGCTATTAAGCAATGCAATATGGAGATGGATGGGGCTCGAAAGCAAAGGAAGTTACAACTCCAAGAGCTAGAGGATCTCCGCAATGATGCATTTGAAAGCTTGCGCATTTATAAGGAAAGTACGAAAGCATTTCATGATAACATGATTTCTAGGAAACAATTTTGCATTGGACAGAAAGTGCTTTTGTTTAATTCTTGCTTGCATTTATTTCCGGGTAAATTAAGGTCACGATGGATTGGACCTTTCATTGTTACTAATGTGTTTTTTCATGGTGCAGTGGAAATTCGTAGCATAGCTACAAGAAAGGAACTTAAAGTTAATGGGCACCTGTTGAAACCATATTATGAGAATTTCACTTCCGGAGTGGTGGAAGGAGCTAACTTTGTGGATGCACTCCCTCTGGAGGAGGCATAGAAAGCAAGGAGATAGTCGGGATGACGAATTTAAACCAAGCGCTAAATAGGAGGCAACCCATAGGATGAGTATTTCTTGTCTTGTATTTATTTTTTGTTTTGTTTTTAGTTTTTCTTGTCTTGTCTTGTTTTGTTTTCATTTTTATTTTTTTTTCTGATTTCTTGTCATTATCATATAGGATTTCCCACCTTGACTTTCTTTGGACGATTCAATTTACATTGGGGACAATGTAAAGTTTAAGTGTGGGGGAGTGGTTGCATTTGCATTGTAAATTTTTCATGAAATTTTCAACTTTTTTTTGTAAAATAATGAATAAGAAAACTCCAACTTGTGGTTAGTTTAGAGTCACATAGTATACATGTCGCTAAGATTACATCGAGATTCTCATAAGAGTGACTGAACTTAGAGATGACAGAGAACATGATCGGGTTTCTTACTTGTATGAGAGTTAAAGTTGGATTTAACCATCCCAGTGGCAAATGAGGTGCAGACTGAATTCGGTATTAGATTTGTGATCCCCTATAGTGGAGACTACCCATGTTACATCATGAGAGGCACCGACCTTCACTTCTTTGTACCTTTCTAAATATGTGCTTTTAGAGTGTGTGTCACCGTACGTAAACTCCGGGTAGAATGGTGAGCTACCCAACCTCCCACCAATAGAAGCACTATTTTGATCTCTTGAGTGTTGTTTTATCAATCATGAATGGTGACATTGAATTGCTAACTTACATACCACTTGTAATCTTGTTCGCAGTTAGCACCATCCACTTTATCTCTCTCTACACCGACAGGTCCATAGAAACACTATCATCATCAACAAGAGGAGCATCACAAATTCGAAGGAAAGTTGAAGACGTTTAAGGTTTACAAGCAACAGTACAGAAATGAGCATATTTCAGATTCAAGTAAAGCAACAAGACAAGGAGCAGAATTTTTACAAGTTGAAGACTATTGTACAAGAATGAAGATTATTAAGATGAGAATTCAAGAAATTTGTGATATCGAGACATACAAGTTATCGAGCGGTAAAGTACTTACACCATGGCCTTTGTACTTGCATTTTTATTTTTATCTTTATTTTGTATTTGTATTATTTTCTCTTGTCTCAAAAAAATAAAAATAAAAAATAAATAAAAAATAAAAAATTGAGACATGGCCACCATTATGCTTGGTCTCTTATAAAAAAAGTGAAAAAAAAAAGAGACAAGAGAAATTTTGTTAGGTCCATCATTAGTTTTAATTTTTTTTGTTTATTTTCATTTTGTATTTATTTTATTTATCTTGCATTTAAAAAAAAATAAATTTGAGACATGGTCACCATTATGCTAGGTCTCTTATAAAAAAAAAGTGAAAAAAAAACGAAAAAAAATAAATCATTGCATCATATTTGGTTTGTTTAGTTCGTTTTTGGTTTTGTATTCATTCAATAAAGCCAATGGAAGAAGAAATATCCATAATGAGGTTTCAAGCAACAAGGAATTAGAGGAAAGAATCACATTGTTAACATTCTACGAAGTTCGAGATTTCATCATCAAGAGTTGAAGACCGAAGACGAAGATGAAGACACCGATTGAAGACCAAAGACGTTTCTATGGATGCTGTGAGAGTGGTGCTAACTGCACGTCGAACGGGTAACGAGGTAAGTAAGCATATTCCCACCTTCGTTAAGTGGTTGATTTCCTTTCTTAGAGATCGTCAGAAAAATGGGTTTTCAAAACAATAAAAGATGTGGGTTTTCAAAACAATTCGGAAGGTTTTTGCCTTCCTACCATTCAACGTGTCTCAGGATTCTTTCTTCATTCCTACCTCGACACATGTGTGACCCATAAAGAGCTATTTATTATTGAGAGCAACTTCATAAAACCCTTTCTTGTTAGGCAGAGTCGAGACTTTCGATCACTCCGAACCCGAATTTCTTTCGAGAAGGGATGGTTATTTCTCTCTCAAATTTTAAGGATGAGATTGTGTTCATTTATGTGTCTGACTTCTTATGACTAGTGTGCAGAATTTCTATGTATTCTTAGCGCGTTGGGTACTATCATTACGGAGAACTAGTAAGTTGGAAATGTAGGTTTTGTGGGTATACCTCTAGTAAACCCTCACGTGAGTTGTTTGTATACTTTAGAATAAGTTTCGTTTGATTTGCTCGAGGACTAGCAAATTCTAAGTGTGGGGGAATTTGATAGGTGTTGTAAACACCTAATTTTATATCTAGTATTTATGTTTTCTTTGTTATTATTCTTGTGAATCGCATCTCTTATATGTAGTTTTGAGTTATTAGGTGCAATGAAATCCTTGGGAGCAAAAGAAGGAACAAAACACTCATTTGGAGCAAAAGAGACAGAAACGGCATTTCACTGGCTCATGATACGCGGAGTCTATCCATGGATTAGGAGACAACCAGCTGAGCTTGTTTAGTGGCTGTAATTGTGGTGGCATGTATCATATATTGGGCGCCTTTAGAAATAACAGCCATTACCTTGTCTTGAAATTCAGAGAAATGTTTTTCTCTTTTCATTATTATCACTAGTTCGACTGAAATCGAGAGGAGAAAGAGAAGCAGTGTTGAGCAGTCGCTGATGCTGAAATCAAGAGATCTATGAAATAATGAGTTTTTGCGAGCTGTGAAGATAGAAATGACCAAGAAAGATGAGTGATTGTTGTTGGTGTTTGGAAACGAAGAAGATCGATAAGAGAAAGGGGTTTGTGCAGATGAAATTAGGGTTTGATTTGTGTGTTCTTCCCTGAACTGAAATGAAGATATGGGTTTGTTGGATTATTAAAGAACAATGGTGCCATGAGACTGATTGAAAAGCAAATATAGGGTTTGTGAATCTGAGATGGGTATTTCAGTTTTGATGGAAGAGTCTGGTGATGAAAATGAATCATTGAGAGTTCAAGACAGCAATGAAGATGGAGACATAGAAGGTTGTTGTGTAAATAAAAGATGCAGATCTGAAATGGGTTTTGTTGGTTTGAATTACAAGGATTCAGAAGCTGATTTTGGGTTTAAATGGAGGACTGGTGCTGAACTGAGATTACAACACACTTGAGAAGATGGGTTTGATTGAGCAGCTGTTGGTGATGACTCTGCAGATGGAATAAAAGAAGGTGTTGGTTTGTTGCTCATCAGAAGGGTTGTGATGCTATGCTGTGCATTGCAGTGAAGGCTAGATGTATGTTTAGGACAGGTTGCAACTGCAATGAATGGAGCAGAGATTATGGAGTTGTTGAGTTACAGGGAGGAAGATACGAAATTAAGAAGAAGGCAGTGATGCTATTTAGAGGGTTTAGAGCTCATTATTTAGTTGAGGCATTTCAGGTTGTCTTGGATTGGAGCAAGTGCAGGTGGAGTTCAGTTTGCTACTGTCTCAGTGGGGTGGATAAACTGGAGTTGCCGCAGGCCGTGGATTGTGGTGCTATGTAGTGGTAGATGTTATTATAGTTGGTGATGAATTGCAGGTGATGCTTGTCATGGCTATATGCTACTGGTGGTACTGATGTTGAGTGACAAATATGAAATAATTGCAGCTGCATTTCAAGTTGTAATGGCTAGAAGATTGAGTCGATACTGAATTGCAGGCATGAACTGAAATGGGTATTTGTTGGCTGGCTAAGTAACTGATTCTGGTGTTGTTAACTTCTGGTGTTGAGTGTTATTGGCTTGAGATGGTGGTAGCAGAATGCAAGGTTCTGCAGTTGCAGTCATGTCCAAGGTGCTGCTGAAATGCAGGTATGGCTTGGAGCAGAATTGCAAGCCATGATGTTGAGTTGCAGGTTACAAGAACATGGAACTGAAGGTTCAGCTGGTGCTTGACGGAGTTGCGAAAGATGGGTATGCTTCAGATTGGTGTTGGCTTGGGTCTGTGAAGCACAGTGGGTGTGCTGGTAGCTGATTGGCAGTTGAGGTTGAAGCTGCAGTTGAAGATTGAATTGATGAGGTTTCAGAAGCAAGAATGGCAGCTGAGCTGCAAGTGCTGGTTGCAGTGCAATTGGTGTTGATGGTGTTGCTACTGTGTTGGTTGAGTTCATGTGATGCAGTTCAGGTGCTATGGTTTAGCTTTATGGTGAACAGAAATGGGAAGTAAGGTTTTGGTATGAGGCAATGAATGGCTTGAGACAAAGATGAAATGGTCAGGCAAGTATGTAGCTGAGTTGGGGTTCTAATACAGTTAAACTTGATGCTGCACTAAGTTGCAGGAATGGATGAATAGCTTTAGCTGTTGCAGGTGCAATTACAGAAATGAAGTGAAGTATGGCTGTGGTGAGCTACAGATGATGCAATTGACAGGGTTGAATGGTTAGAAATCGAATTATAAGAGAAGCAATGTTGCTGGGAATAGTGGATATGAGATAGAGAAGAAGTTGCAGTTGGTAGTTCGAAGTGCCAACATGGCTGGCTGAGAAGCAATGATGCACAATCATTGTGCAACAAAGATATGGCATGTGCAATGGCCTTGGCCAGAATCAACTCAGGCTAGTCAGATGCTGACTCTCAATCATCTACCTAGCTGACTCCCTGACTCACCTTGACTCGGTTGACCTGACCGAGTTGACTCAGTTGACTTCCCGAGTTGACCGGTGACCGGGTGGACTTTTCCGGTCACCTGAGATGTTTGTTGGCCACTTTTCCGGTCGCTTTCCGACCACTTTCCGGTGACATTCTTTTGGACATATTTTCTACATGGGTTTTTCTCACTAATGGGCTTATTGGACCACTTGGACTTTGGGCTTTGAAGACCTAGTTTTGGAAAGAGGAAAAGCTACAAAAGGAGAGAGTTTTCTCCAACTTTGTAATGACGTATTATTCTTGGAGCTTTGGAGATAGCCGCAACTAGGGTTTGCTTTTGCATATTTTCATCTTCTTCAATTTATTTTTGATTATGATTATGATAAACTCAAAAGCCATGAGTAGCTAAATAACTATTATTGGTTATGGGATAATAAGTTGATTTCATCAAACATGCTATGTGATTCAATGAATTAGTTTTGTCTCAATAATTTATTGTTTATGATTCATGGTTTTTATTGTCTTATGATTTGAATGCTAGTTTGGTTGAGTCCGGAATCAATTAGATTAGTCTTCATCTCTATTGCTAGATTAGGGTTTTCAATACGAAATAGTTGATAATTCCTGATTCTAAGTAGCATAGTGCCATTATTACTTGTAGTGATACATCTTTATAATTGCATATGAATCATAACCTTTGTTAAAACGAATTAGTGCTTTTACACGTTTGTTTGCATTGATTAGTCTTATTTCATGGAACTTATTGCTCTTAGGGAGTTAACTTAATTGTGCTTTTACACTTTAGGTTGCTTTCTAGGTAGATTTCACAATAGCATCTTTTAATGTTGTTTGTGATAAAATCGGGAAATAAACGGGATACTCTTGCGATCAAGATATCCTAGGACTTTTAGTAAATGAGAGATTAAAATTATCAATTCTAGTCATTGATGAAAATACATGTTTGTGAATGATACTATCCCGTGACCAATATCTTCTCCTTATTGATTATTCAAATTATTTTATTGCTTTCAATTACTTTTATTGCTTTGCTAAAACAAAATTCCCCCTTGGTTACTAAGAAACTGAAATTTTATAACAACAAAAGCCTCTCTGTGGGAACGAACTCTTTCTTATCACGTACTATATTTATATCTAGTTGAGCGAGAAAGTGAATTATATTTGCACGGCTGACAACCGGTCAAAGTACCATGATTCATGACATGTGGAGGCTTGCCAATCTTGTCATCAGGTCTGAGCTATGGGCAGCATGTAATAGGGCAGTCTTTCAACGTCAACAACCAAGCTGGAGTTTATTTTTCAAGAGGGTGGTGAAGCTGATTCAAGACTATTCAGTCCGGCTTAGGGGATATATGCGAAATTGTGCTGAAGATGTTTTGCTTCTTGATTATTTTCGAGTGGTCCATAGGAGTGTCAAACATCAGCAATCGTTGGAAGTTTTTTGGCAGCCTCCAGATGATAATGAGCTCCAGATCCGTTGTGATGGCGCGGCGCGAGGTAATCCAGACATTTCAGGAGCGGGAGTGGTGGCTAGAGACGCTAATTGTTCAGTTCTTGGAGCTATAAGTATCGGCCTTAGAGTTACCTCAAATTATTTGGCTGAACTTTATGGAATTATTGTTGGTTAGGAGTGGGCTATGCAATGGGGTTTTGAGCGTATTTGTGTACGATCATATTCTTTTGGTGTGGTAGAAGCTTTCAAAATTTCTTCTATCCCTTGGTTTTCAATAAGCAGATGGATGGAAATTTGTAGACATTATGCGTCTATAAGGTTCATTCACACTTTTAGGGAGGTGAATTTTGCAGTGGATAAAATGGCTAAGCGTGGCTGTCTACTTGCTAATGAAGTGGGAGTGCTTTATGATGGAAGACCACCTTTTTTAAATTCAGTTGAATATCCAAATGTTTCATATTATCGTTTCAAGTAGTTTACAAGTTTTTGGGGTTGCTGTGACCTTTTTTCTTGTAAATTCTACTTTGTAAATTTTGTTATCTATTAATACAAATTTTGATTTATCAAAAAAAAAGTATTGCCTTAGAAAATATTAATTGTAATTACAATACATTTTTTAAACTTTTTTTGTTAAAAATGAGTTTATCTAGTTTACAATTTAGTCTCAGAAATAAATTTCCGACTTATAACGAATTGTGTAGACTTTTTTGAGTTAACGTATATTAAATTTAACACTTTTATGAACTCTTTCTTTTTGTGTTGGCTTTGTCTTTCTATTTGATTCAACACAGATGAAATTTGTTAGGATTTGGATTAGTGTTGCATGGTCTTTCATCCTTCTTCTATTGTGAAATTTGCCTACCTTCATATTTTCTTGAACCAACGTACATAGAAATAAAAATTTTACTGGATGTATTGCCTTAGAACATATTAATTGTAATTACAATACATTTTTCAAACTTTTTATGTTAAACATGAGTTTATCTAGTTTACAATTTAGTCTCAGAAATGAATTTCCAACTTCTAACGAAGTGTGTAGACTTATTTGAGTTAACGTATATAAAATTCAACATTTTTATGAACTCTTTCTTCTTGTGTTGGCTTTGCCTTTCTATTTGATTCAAGATAGATGAAATTTGTTAGGATTTGGATTAGTTCTGCATTGTCTTTCATCCTTCCTCTAATGTGAAATTAGACTTTCTTCATATTTTCTTGAATCAACGTACGTAGAAATGCAATTTTTACTGGACGTATTGCCTTAGAACATATTAATTTTAATTAAAATACATTTTTCAAACTTTTTTTGTTAAAGATGAGTATATCTAGTTTACAATTTAGTCTCAGAAATAAATTTCCGACTTATAACAAAGTGTGTAGACTTTTTTGAGTTAACATATATAAAATTTAACATTTTTATGAACTCTTTCCTTTTGTGTTGGCTTTGTATTTCTATCTGATTCAAGATAGATGAAATTTGTCAGGATTGGGATTAGTTCTGCTTGGTCTTTCAACCTTCTTCTATTGTGAAATTTGACTTCCTTCATATTTTCTTGAATCAACGTACATAGAAATGCAATATTTACTAGACGTATTGCCTTAGAACATATTAATTGTGATTACAATACATTTTTCAAACTTTTTCTGTTAAAGATGAGTTTATCTTGTTTACAATTTAGTCTCAGAAATTAATTTCCAACTTATAACGAAATGTGTAGACTTTTTTGAGTTAACGTATATAAAATTAAACATTTTTATGAACTCTTTCTTCTTGTGTTGGCTTTGCCTTTCTATTTGATTCAAGATAGATGAAATTTGTTAGGATTTGGATTAGTTCTGCATTGTCTTTCATCCTTCCTCTAATGTGAAATTAGACTTTCTTCATATTTTCTTGAATCAACGTACGTAGAAATGCAATTTTTACTGGACGTATTGCCTTAGAACATATTAATTTTAATTAAAATACATTTTTCAAACTTTTTTTGTTAAAGATGAGTATATCTAGTTTACAATTTAGTCTCAGAAATAAATTTCCGACTTATAACAAAGTGTGTAGACTTTTTTGAGTTAACATATATAAAATTAACATTTTTATGAACTCTTTCCTTTTGTGTTGGCTTTGTATTTCTATCTGATTCAAGATAGATGAAATTTGTCAGGATTGGGATTAGTTCTGCTTGGTCTTTCAACCTTCTTCTATTGTGAAATTTGACTTCCTTCATATTTTCTTGAATCAACGTACATAGAAATGCAATATTTACTAGACGTATTGCCTTAGAACATATTAATTGTGATTACAATACATTTTTCAAACTTTTTCTGTTAAAGATGAGTTTATCTAGTTTACAATTTAGTCTCATAAATTAATTTCCAACTTATAACGAAATGTGTAGACTTTTTTGAGTTAACGTATATAAAATTCAACATTTTCATGAACTCTTTCTTTTTATGTTGGCTTTGTCTTTCTATTTGATTCAAGATAGATGAAATTTGTTAGGATTTGGATTAGTTCTGCATGGTCTTTCATCCTTCTTCTATTGTGAAATTTGCCTACCTTCATATTTTCTGGAATCAACGTACATAAAAATGCAATTTTTACTAGACGTACTTCTTCTATAGTGTTGGCTTTGTCTTTTTATTTGGTTCAAGATAGATGAAATTTGTTAGGATTAGGATTAGTTCTGCTTGGTCTGTCGTCCTTCTTCTATAGTGAAATTTGACCTCCTTCATATATTCATGAATCAACGTATATAGAAATGCAATTTTTACTAGACGTAGTGCCTTAGAACATATTAATTGTAATTACAATACATTTTTCAAACTTTTTCTGATAAAGATGAGTTTATCTAGTTTACAATTTAGTCTCTAAAATCAATTTCCGACTTATAACGAAGTGTGTAGACTTTTTGAGTTAACGTATATAAAATTCAACATTTTTATGAACTCTTTCTTTTTATGTTGGCTTTGTCTTTCTATTTGATTCAAGATAGATGAAATTTATTAGGATTTGGATTAGTTCTACATGATCTTTCATCTTTCTTCTATTGTGAAATTTGACTTGATATTTTCTGGAATCAACGTACATAAAAATGCAATTTTTACTAGACGTACTTCTTCTATAGTGTTGGCTTTGTCTTTTTATTTGGTTCAAGATAGATGAAATTTGTTAGGATTAGGATTAGTTCTGCTTGGTCTGTCGTCCTTCTTCTATAGTGAAATTTGACCTCCTTCATATATTCATGAATCAACGTATATAGAATTGCAATTTTTACTAGACGTAGTGCCTTAGAACATATTAATTGTAATTACAATATATTTTTCAAACTTTTTCTGTTAAAGATGAATTTATCTAGTTTACAATTTAGTCTCGGAAATCAATTTCCGACTTATACCGAAGTTTGTAGACTTTTTTGAGTTAACGTATATAAAATTCAACATTTTATGAACTCTTTCTTTTTGTGTTGGCTTTGTCATTATATTTGATTCAATATAGATGAAATTTGTTAGGATTTGGATTAGTTCTGCTCGGTCTTTCATCCTTCTTCTATTGTGAAATTTGACTTCCTTCATATTTTCTTGAATCAACGTACATAGAAATGCAATTTCTACTAGACGTAATGCCTTAGAACATATTATTTGTGATTACAATACATTTTTCTAACTTTTTCAGTTAAAGATGAGTTTATCTAGTTTACAATTTAGTTTCAGAAATCAATTTCAGACTTATAACGAAGAGTGTAGACTTTTTTGAGTTAACGTATAAAAAATTCAACATTTTTATGAACTCTTTATATTTGTATTGGCTTTGTCTTTCAATTTTATTCAGATAGATGAAGTTTGTTAGAATTTGGATTAGTTCTGGCTGGTCTTTCATCCTTGTTATATTGTGAAATTCGACTTCCTTCATATTTTCTTGAATCATCGTACATAGAAATGCAATTTTTACTAGACGAAATGCCTTAGAACATATTATTTGTGATTACAATACATTTTTAAAACTTTTTCTGTTAAAGATGAATTTATCTAGGTTACAATATAGTTTGAGAAATTAATTTCAGACGTATAACGAAGTGTGTAGACTTTTTTGAGTTAACATAAATAAAATTCAACATTTTTATGACCTCTTTCATTTTGTGTTGGCTTTGTCTTTCTCTTTGTTTCAAGATAGATGAAATTTGTTAGGACCTGGATTAGTTCTTATTGGTCTTTCATCCTTCTTCTATGGTGAAATTTGACTTGCTTCATATTGTCTTGAATCAACGTACATAGAAATGCAATTTTTACTAGACGTATTGCCTTAGAACATATTAATTGTAATTACAATACATTTTTCAAACCTTTTCTGTTAAAGATTAGTTTATCTAGTTTACAATTTAGTCTCAGAATCAATTTCCGACTTATAACGAAGTGTGTAGACTTTTTGAGTTAACGTATATAAAATTCAACATTTTTAATTAACACTTTCTTTTTGTGTTGGCTTTGTCTTTCTATTTGGTTCAAGATAGATGAAATTTGTTAGGATTTGGATTAGTTCTGCTTGGTCTTTCGTCCTTCTTCTATAGTGAAATTTGACTTCCTTCATATATTCATGAATCAACGTACATAGAAATGGAATTTTTACTAGACGTACTGCCTTAGAACATATTAATTGTGATTACAATACATTTTTCAAAATTTTTCTATTAAAGATAATTTTATCCAGTTTACAATTTAGTTTCAAAAATCAATTTCAGACGTATAACGAAGTGTGTAGACTTTTTTGAGTTAACGTATATAAAACTCAACATTTTTATGAACTCTTTATTTTTGTATTGGCTTTGTCTTTCTATCTGATTCAAGATAGATGAAATTTGTTAGGATTTGGATTAGTTCTGCTTGGTCTTTCAACCTTCTTCTATTAGGAAATTTGACTTCCTTCATATTTTCTTGAATCAACGTACATAGAAATGCAATTTCTACTAGACGTAATGCCTTAGAACATATTATTTGTGATTACAATACATTTTTCTAACTTTTTCAGTTAAAGATGAGTTTATCTAGTTTACAATTTAGTTTCAGAAATCAATTTCAGACTTATAACGAAGAGTGTAGACTTTTTTGAGTTAACGTATAAAAAATTCAACATTTTTATGAACTCTTTATTTTTGTATTGGCTTTGTCTTTCAATTTTATTCAGATAGATGAAGTTTGTTAGAATTTGGATTAGTTCTAGCTGGTCTTTCATCCTTGTTATATTGTGAAATTCGACTTCCTTCATATTTTCTTGAATCAACGTACATAGAAATGCAATTTTTACTAGACGAAATGCCTTAGAACATATTATTTGTGATTACAATACATTTTTCAAACTTTTTCTGTTAAAGATGAATTTATCTAGGTTACAATATAGTTTGAGAAATTAATTTCAGACGTATAACGAAGTGTGTAGACTTTTTTGAGTTAACATAAATAAAATTCAACATTTTTATGACCTCTTTCATTTTGTCTTGGCTTTGTCTTTCTCTTTGTTTCAAGATAGATGAAATTTGTTAGGACCTGGATTAGTTCTTATTGGTCTTTCATCCTTCTTCTATGGTGAATTTGACTTGCTTCATATTTTCTTGAATCAACGTACATAGAAATGCAATTTTTACTAGACGTATTGCCTTAGAACATATTAATTGTAATTACAATACATTTTTCAAACCTTTTCTGTTAAAGATTAGTTTATCTAGTTTACAATTTAGTCTCAGAATCAATTTCCGACTTATAACGAAGTGTGTAGACTTTTTGAGTTAACGTATATAAAATTCAACATTTTTAATTAACACTTTCTTTTTGTCTTGGCTTTGTCTTTCTATTTGGTTCAAGATAGATGAAATTTGTTAGGATTTGGATTAGTTCTGCTTGGTCTTTCGTCCTTCTTCTATAGTGAAATTTGACTTCCTTCATATATTCATGAATCAACGTACATAGAAATGGAATTTTTACTAGACGTACTGCCTTAGAACATATTAATTGTGATTACAATACATTTTTCAATATTTTTCTATTAAAGATAATTTTATCCAGTTTACAATTTAGTTTCAAAAATCAATTTCAGACGTATAACGAAGTGTGTAGACTTTTTTGAGTTAACGTATATAAAACTCAACATTTTTATGAACTCTTTATTTTTGTATTGGATTTGTCTTTCTATCTGATTCAAGATAGATGAAATTTGTTAGGATTTGGATTAGTTCTGCTTGGTCTTTCAACCTTCTTCTATTAGGAAATTTGACTTCCTTCATATTTTCTTGAATCAATTTACATAGAAATGCAATTTCTACTAGACGTAATGCCTTAGAACATATTATTTGTGATTACAATACATTTTTCTAACTTTTTCAATTAAAGACGAGTTTATCTAGTTTACAATTTAGTTTCAGAAATCAATTTCAGACTTATAACGAAGAGTGTAGACTTTTTTGAGTTAACGTATAAAAAATTCAACATTTTTATGAACTCTTTATTTTTGTATTGGCTTTGTCTTTCAATTTTATTCAGATAGATGAAGTTTGTTAGAATTTGGATTAGTTCTTGCTGGTCTTTTATCCTTGTTATATTGTGAAATTCGACTTCCTTCATATTTTCTTGAATCAACGTACATAGAAATGCAATTTTTACTAGACGAAATGCCTTAGAAGATATTATTTGTGATTACAATACATTTTTCAAACTTTTTCTGTTAAAGATGAATTTATCTAGGTTACAACATAGTTTGAGAAATTAATTTCAGACGTATAACGAAGTGTGTAGACTTTTTTGAGTTAACATAAATAGAATTCAACATTTTTATGACCTCTTTCATTTTGTCTTGGCTTTGTCTTTCTCTTTGTTTCAAGATAGATGAAATTTGTTAGGACCTGGATTAGTTCTTATTGGTCTTTCATCCTTCTTCTATGGTGAAATTTGACTTGCTTCATATTTTCTTGAATCAACGTACATAGAAATGCAATTTTTACTAGACGTATTGCCTTAGAACATATTAATTGTAATTACAATACATTTTTCAAACCTTTTCTGTTAAAGATTAGTTTATCTAGTTTACAATTTAGTCTCAGAATCAATTTCCGACTTATAACGAAGTGTGTAGACTTTTTGAGTTAACGTATATAAAATTCAACATTTTTAATTAACACTTTCTTTTTGTATTGGCTTTGTCTTTCTATTTGGTTCAAGATAGATGAAATTTGTTAGGATTTGGATTAGTTCTGCTTGGTCTTTCGTCCTTCTTCTATAGTGAAATTTGACTTCCTTCATATATTCATGAATCAACGTACATAGAAATGGAATTTTTACTAGACATACTGCCTTATAACATATTAATTGTGATTAAAATACATTTTTCAAACTTTTTCTATTAAAGATAATTTTATCCAGTTTACAATTTAGTTTCAAAAATCAATTTCAGACGTATAACAAAGTGTGTAGACTTTTTTGAGTTAACGTATATAAAACTCAACATTTTTATGAACTCTTTCTTTTTGTGTTGGATTTGTGTTTCTATTTGATTCAAGATAGATAAAATTTGTTCGGATTTGGATTAGTTCTTCTTGGTCTTTCTTCCTTCTTCTATTGTGAAATTTGACTTTCTTCATATTTTCTTCAATAAACGTACATAGAAATGCAATTTTTACTAGACGTAGTGCCTTAGAACATATTAATTGTAATTACAATACATTTTTCAAACATTTTCTGTTAAAGATGAGTTTATCTAGTTTACAATTTAGTCTCAGAAATCAATTTCCGACTTATAACGAAGTGTGTATACTTTTTGAGTTAACGTATATAAAAATTCAATATTTTTATGAACACGTTCTTTTTGTATTGAATTTGTCTTTCTATTTGATTCAAGATAGATGAAATTTGTTAAGATTTGGATTAGTTCTGCTTGGTCTTTTGTTCTTCTTCTATAGTGAAATTTGACTTCCTTCACATATTCTTAAATCAACGTACATAGAAAAGCAATTTTCACTAGACGTACTTCCTTAGAATATATTTATTGTGATTACAATACATTTTTCAAACTTTTTCTGTTAAAGATGAGTTTAACTAGTTTACAATTTAGTCTCAGAAATCAACTTCCGACTTATAACGAAGAGTGTAGACTTTTTTGTGTTTACGTATATAAAATTCAACATTTTTATGAACTCTTTATTTTTGTATTGGTTTTGTCTTTCAATTTGATTCAAATAGATGAAATTTGTTAGAATTTGGATTAGTTCCGGATGGTCTTTCATCCTTCTTATATTGTGAAATTTGACTTCCTTCATATTTTCTTGAATCAACGTACATAGAAATGCAATTTTTACTAGACGTAAAGCCTTAGAACATATTTATTGTGATAACAATACATTTTTATGTTAAAGATGAGTTTATCTAGTTTACAATTTAGTCTCAGAAATCAATTTCCGACTTATAACGAAATGTGTAGACTTTTTTGAGTTAACGTATATAAAATCCAACATTTTTATGAACTCTATCTTTTTATGTTGGCTTTGTCTTTCTATTTGATTCAAGACAGATGAAATTTGTTAGGATTTGGATTAATTCTTCTTGGCCTTTCATCCTTCTTCTATTGTGAAATTTGACTTCCTTCATATTTTCTTGAATCAACGTACATAAAAATGCAATTTTTAGTAGACGTACTGCCTTTGAACATATTAATTATGATTACAGTACATTTTTCAAACTTTTTCTATTAAAGATGAGTTTAACTAGTTTACAATTTATTCTCAGAAATCAACTTCCGACTTATAACGAAGAGTGTAGACTTTTTTGAGTTAACGTATAAAAAAATCAACATTTTTATGAACTCTTTACTTTTGTCTTGGCTTTGTCTTTCAATTTGATTCAAATAGAAGAAATTTTTTAAAATTTGGATTAGTTCTGGCTGATCTTTCATCCTTCTTATATTGTGAAATTTGACTTCCTTCATATTTTCTTGAATCATTGTACATAGAAATGCAATTTTTACTAGACGTAATGGCTTAGAACATATTTATTGTGATTACTATACATTTTTCAAAATCTTTCTGTTAAAGATGAGTTTATCTAGTTTACAATTTAGTCTCAGAAATCAATTTCAGATGTATAACGAAGTGTGTAGACTTTTTTGAGTTAACGTATATAAAACTCAACATTTTTATGAACTCTTTCTTTCTGTGTTGGCTTTGTGTTTCTATTTGATTCAAGATAGATGAAATTTGTTAGGATTTGGATTAGTTCTTCTTGGTCTTTCATCCTGCTTATATTGTGCAAATTTGACTTCCTTCATATTTTCTTGAATCAACGTACATAGAAATGCAATTTTTACTAGACGTATTGCCTTAGAACATATTAATTGTAATTACAATACATTTTTCAAACTTTTCTGTTAAAGATGAATTTATCTAGTTTACAATTTAGTCTCAGAAATCAATTTCCGACTTATACCGAAGTTTGTAGACTTTTTTGAGTTAACCTATATAAAATTCAACATTTTATGAACTCTTTCTTTTTGTGTTGGTTTTGTCTTTCTATTTGATTCAGCATAGAAGAAATTTGTTAGGATTTGGATTAGTTCTGCTTGGTCTTTCATCCTTCTTATATTGTGAAATTTGACTTCCTTCATATATTCTTGAATCAACGTACATAGAAATGCAATTTTTACTAGATGTATTGCCTTTGAACATATTAATTGTGATTACAATACATTTTTCAAACTTTTTCTGTTAAAGATGAGTTTATCTAGTTTACAATGTAGTGTCAGAAATCAACTTCCGACTTATAACGAAGTGTGTAAACTTTTTTGAGTTAACGTATAAAAAATTCAACATTTTTATGAACCCTTTATTTTTGTATTGGTTTTGTCTTTCAATTTGAGTCAAATAGATGAAATTTGTTAGAATTTGGATTAGTTATGGATGGTCTTTCATCCTTCTTATATTGTGAAATTTGACTTCCTTCATATTTTCTTGAATCAACGTACATAGAAATGCAGTTTTTACTAGACGTAAAGCCTTAGAATATATTATTTGTGATAACAATACATTTTTCAAACTTTTTCTGTTAAAGATGAGTTTATCTAGTTTACAATTTAGTCTCAGAAATCAAATTCTGACTTATAACGAAGTGTGTAGACTTTTTGAGTTAACGTATATAAAATTAAACATTTTATGAACTCTTTCTTTTTGTGTTGGCTTTGTCTTTCTATTTGATTCAAGATAGATGAAATTTGTTAGGATTTGGATTAGTTCTTATCGGTCTTTCATCCGTCTTCTATTGTGAAATTTGACTTCCTTCATATATTCTTGAATCAACATACATAGAAATGCAATTTATACTAGACGTACTACTTTAGAACATATTAATTGTGATTAAAATACATTTTTCAAATTTTTTCTATTAAAGATGAGTTTATCTAGTTTACAATTTTGTCTCAGAAATCAACTTCCGACTTATAACGAAAAGTGTAGACTATTTTGAGTTAACATATAAAAATTCAACATTTTTATGAACTCTTTATTTTTATATTGGCTTTGTCTTTCAATTTGAATCAAATAGATGAAATTTGTTAGAATTTGGATTAGTTTTGGCGGTCTTTCATCCTTCTTATATTGTGAAATTTGACTTCCTTCATATTTTCTTGAATCAACGTACATAGAAATGCAATTTTTATTAGACGTAATGCCTTAGAACATATTATTTGTGATTACAATACATTTTTCAAGACTATTTCAGATAGATTGATGAAGTGCGTGCTAAATTCATTAGAGATCCAGTTTATAGACAAGACTATTTCAAGGGAAAAAAAGAGCAACTAGATAGAATGTTAACTAAGAAGAAAGCTCAATCTCCTATTAAGCTTGTTCCGGGTGTAATTTTGCTTCAGATGAAAATGAAGATAATTGTGACTATGCTGAAACTTATGCTGATTATGAAGATGATTACAAAGAGACTTATGGTGACTATGATTTGACTCAATTATTGTTGGTCTCATTCCGAAGAAGAAGAATTTTAGACTTTGAAATAAGGGGCGAAAACGTTTATAATTTACCTAGTTTTCTTCTTTATGTTGTTTTTGAGTGTTTAGGAGCTTATTTTATGTGTTTTAAATTTTTTTGCCCCTTTGGTTTATGGGGGTAGGGACGCCTTGAGCCTCCCATTTTGTAATTCTTGTAATTACGTTTTTTTGCTTTAATAAACCATTTTGACCTAGCAAAAAAAAAAAAACATTTTTCAAACTTTCTCTGTTAAAGATGAGTTTATCTAGTTTACAATTTAGTTTCAGAAATCAATTTCAGACTTATAACGAGGTGTGTTGACCTTTTTAAATTAACTTATATAAAATTCAATATTTTTATGAACTCTTTCTTTTTGTGTTGGTTTTGTCTTTCTATTTGATTCAAGATAGATGGAATTTGTTAGGATTTGGATTAGTTCAGCTTGGTCTTTCGTCTTTCTTCTATAGTGAAATTTGACTTCCTTCATATATTCTTGAATCAACGTACATAGAAATGCAATTTTTACTAGACGTACTGCCTTCGAACATATTAATTGTGATTACAATACATTTTTTAAACTTTTTCTGTTAAAGATGAGTTTATCCAGTTTACAATTTAGTTTTAGAAATCAATTTCAGACTTATAACGAAGTGTGTAGACTTTTTTGAGTTACGTATATAAAACTCAACATTTTTATGAACTCTTTCTTTTTCTGTTGGCTTTGTCTTTCTATTTGATTCAAGATAGATGAAACTTGTTAGGATTTAGATTAGTTTTTCTTGGTCTTTCATCCTTCTTCTATTGTGAAATTTGACTTCCTTCATATTTTCTTGAATCAACGTACATGGAAATGCAATTTTTACTAGACGTATTGCCTTAGGACATATTAATTGTAATTACAATACATTTTTAAAACTTTTTCTGTTAAAGATGAGTTTATCTAATTTATAATTTAGTCTCAGAAATCAATTTCAGACATATAACGAAGTGTGTAGACTTTTTGAGTTAACATATATAAAATTCAACATTTTTATGAACACTTTCTTTTTGTGTTGGCTTTGTCTTTCTATTTGATTCAAGATAGAGAAATTTGTTTGGATTTGGATTAGTTCTGCTTGGTCTTTCGTCCTTCTTCTATTGTAAAATTTGACTTTCTTCATATTTTCTTGAATCAACGTACATAGAAATGCAATTTTTACTAGACGTACTGCCTTAGAACATATTAATTGTGATAACAATACATTTTCAAACTTTTTCTGTTAAATATGAGTTTATCTAGTTTACAATTTAGTCTCAGAAATCAACTTCCGACTTATAACGAAGCGTGTAGAATTTTTTGGGTTAACGTATAAAAAATCTAACATTTTTATGAACTCTTTATTTTTGCACTGGCTTTGTCTTTTAATTTGATTCAAATAGATGAAATTCGTTGGAATTTGGATTAGTTCTGCTTGGGGTTTTATCCTTCTTCTATTGTGAAATTTGACTTCCTTCATATTTTCTTGAATCAACGTACATAGAAATGCAATTTTTACTAGACGTAATGCCTTAGAACATATTATTTGTGATTACAATACATTTCAAACTTTTTCTGTTAAAGATGAGTTTATCTAGTTTACAATTTAATCTCAGAAATCAATTTCAGATGTATAACGAAGTGTGTAGACTTTTTTGAGTTAAAGTATATAGAATTCAACATTTTTATGAACTCTTTCTTTTTGTGTTGACTTTGTATTTCTATTTGATTCAAGATAGATAAAATTTTTAGGATTTGGATTAGTTCTTCTTGGTCTTTCATCCTTCTTCTACTGTGAAATTTGACTTCCTTCTTATTTTCTTGAATCAACATGTACATAGAAATGCAATTTTTACTAGACGTATTGCCTTAGAACATATTAATTGTAATTACAATACATTTTTCAAACTTTTTCTGTTAAAGATGAGTTTATCTAGTTTACAATTTAGTCTCAGAAATCAATTTCCGCCTTATACCGAAGTTTGTAGACTTTTTTGAATTAACATATATAAAATTCAACATTTTATGAACTCTTTCTTTTTGTGTTGGCTTTGTCTTTCTATTTGATTCAATATAGATGAAATTTGTTAGGATTTGAAATAGTTCTGTTCGGTCTTTCATCCTTCCTTTATTGTGAAATTTGACTTCCTTCATATATTCTTGAATCAACGTACATAGAAATGCAATTTTTACTATACGTACTGCTTTAGAACAATTTAGTCTCAAAAATCAACTTCCGACTTATAACGAAGAGTGACTTTTTTGAGTTAACGTATAAAAAGTTCAACATTTTTATGATTCTTTATTTTTGTATTGGCTTTGTCTTTCAATTTGATTCAAATAGATGAAATTTGTTAGAATTTGGATTAGTTTTGGCTGGTCTTTCATCCTTCTTATATTGTGAAATTTAACTTCCTTCATATTTTCTTGAATCAACGTACATAGAAATGCAATTTTTACTAGACGTACTGCCTTAGAACATATTAATTGTGATTACAATACATTTTCAAACTTTTTGCGTTAAAGATGAGTTTATCTAGTTTACAATTTAGTCTCAGAAATCAATTTCCGACTTATAACGAAGTGTGTAGACTTTTTGAGTTAACGTATATAAAATTCAACATTTTTATGAACACTTTATTTTTGTGTTGGCTTTGTCTTTCTATTTGATTCAAGATAGATGAAATTTGTTAGGATTTGGATTAGTTTTGCTTGGTCTTTCGTCCTTCTTCTATAGTGAAATTAGACTTCCTTCATATATTTTTTAACCAACGTACATAGACATGCAATTTTTACAAGACGTACTGCCTTAGAACATATTAATTGTGATTACAATACATTTTTCAAATTTTTTTTATTAAAGATGAGTTTATCTAGTTTACAATTTAGTCTCAGAAATCAACTTCCGACTTAAAACGAAGAGTGTAGAGTTTTTTGAGTTAACGTATAAAAAATTCAACATTTTTATGAACTCTTTATTTTTGTATTGGATTTGTCTTTCAATTTGATTCAAATAGATGAAATTTGTTAGAACTTGGATTAGTTCTGGCTGGTCTTTCATCCGTCTTATATTATGAAATTTGACTTCCTTCATATTTTCTTGAATCAACGCACATAGAAATGCAACTTTTACTAGACGTAATGCCTTAGAACATATTATTTGTGATTAGAATACATTTTTCAAATTTTTTCTCTTAAAGATGAGTTTATCTAGGTTACAATTAAGTTTCAGAAATCAATTTCAGACGTATAAAGAAGTGTGTAGACTTTTTTGAGTTAACGTATATAAAATTCAACATTTTTATGAACTATTTCTTTTTGTGTTGGCTTTGACTTTCTATTTTATTCAAGATAGATGAAATTTGTTAGGATTTGGATTAGTTCTTCTTCTTGGTCTTTCATCCTTCTTCTATTGTGAAATTTGACTTCCTTCATATTTTCTTGAACCAACGTACATAGAAATGCAATTTTTACTAGACGGAATGCCTTAGAACATATTATTTGTAATTACAATAAATTTTTCAAAATTTTTCCGGTAAAGATGAGTTTATCTAGTTTACAATTTAGTCTGAGAAATCAATTTCAGACGTATAACGAAGTGTGTAGAATTTTTGAGTTAACATATATTAAATTCAACATTTTTATGAACACTTTCTTTTTGTGTTGGCTTTGTCTTTCTATTTGATTCAAGATAGATGAAATTTGTTAGGATTTGGATTAGTTCTGCTTGGTCTTTCGTCCTTCTTCTATTGTGAAATTTGACTTCCTTCATATATTCTTGAATCAACGTACATAGAAATGCAATTTTTACTAGACGTACTGCCTTAGAACATATTAATTGTGATTACAATACATTTTTCAAATTTTTTCTATTAAAGATGAGTTTATCTAGTTTACATTTTAGTCTCAGAAATCAACTTCCGTCTTATAAAGAAAAGTGTAGACTATTTTGAGTTAACGTATAAAAAATTCAACATTTTTATGAACTCTTTATTTTGTATTGGCTTTGTCTTTCAATTTGATTCAAATAGATGAAATTTGTTAGAATTTGGATTAGTTTTGGCTGGTCTTTCATCGTTTTTATATTGTGAAATTTGACTTCCTTCATATTTTCTAGAATCAACGTACATAGAAATGCAATTTTTACTAGACGGAATGCCTTAGAACATATTATTTGTAATTACAATACATTTTTCAAACTTTTTATGTTAAAGATGAGTTTATCTAGTTTACAATTTAGTCTCAGAAATCAATTTCCGACTTATACCGAAGTTTGTAGACTTTTTTGAGTTAACGTATATAAAATTCAACATTTTTATGAACACTTTCTTTTTGTGTTGGCTTTGTCTTTCTATTTGATTCAAGATAGATGAAATTTGTTAGGATTTGGATTAGTTTTGCTTGGTATTTCGTCTTTCTTCTATAGTGAAATTTGACTTCCTTCATATATTTTTTAACCAACGTACATAGAAATGCTATTTTTACTAGACGTACTGCCTTAGAACATATTAATTGTGATTACAATACATTTTTCAAAAATTTTCTGTTAAAGATGAGTTTATCTAGTTTACAATTTAGTCTCAGAAATCAACTTCCGACTTATAACGAAGAGTAAAGAGTTTTTTGAGTTAACGTATAAAAAATTCAACATTTTTATGAACTCTTTATTTTTGTATTGGCTTTGTATTTCAATTTGATTCAAACAGATGAAATTTGTTAGAATTTGGATTAGTTCTGGCTGGTCTTTCATCCGTCTTATATTGTGAAATTTGACTTCCTTCATATTTTCTTGAATCAACGCACATAGAAAGGCAACTTTTACTAGACGTAATGCCTTAGAACATATTATTTGTGATTACAATACATTTTTCAAATTTTTTCTCTTAAAGATGAGTTTATCTAGTTTACAATTAAGTTTCAGAAATCAATTTCAGACGTATAAACAAGTGTGTAGACTTTTTTGAGTTAACGTATATAAAATTTAACATTTTTATGAACTATTTCTTTTTGTGTTGGCTTTGACTTTCTATTTGATTCAAGATAGATGAAATTTGTTAGGATTTGGTTTAGTTCTTCTTCTTGGTCTTTCATCCTTCTTCTACTGTGAAATTTGACTTCCTTCATATTTTCTTGAACCAACGTACATAGAAATGCAATATTTACTAGACGGAATGCCTTAGAACATATTATTTGTAATTACAATACATTTTTCAAAATTTTCCGGTAAAGATGAGTTTATCTAGTTTACAATTTAGTCTCAGAAATCAATTTCAGACTTATAACGAAGTGTGTAGAATTTTTGAGTTAACATATATAAAATTCAACATTTTTATGAACACTTTCTTTTTGTGTTGGCTTTGTCTTTCTATTTGATTCAAGATAGAGAAATTTGTTAGGATTTGGATTAGTTCCGCTTGGTCTTTCGTCCTTCTTCTATTGTGAAATTTGACTTCCTTCATATATTCTTGAATCAACGTACATAGAAATGCAATTTTTACTAGACGTACTGCCTTAGAACAATTTAGTCTCAAAAATCAACTTCCGACTTATAACGAAGAGTGACTTTTTTGAGTTAACGTATAAAAAGTTCAACATTTTTATGATTCTTTATTTTTGTATTGGCTTTGTCTTTCAATTTGATTCAAATAGATGAAATTTTTTAGAATTTGGATTAGTTTTGGCTGGTCTTTCATCCTTCTTATATTGTGAATTTTAACTTCCTTCATATTTTCTTGAATCAACGTACATAGAAATGCAATTTTTACTAGACGTACTGCCTTAGAACATATTAATTGTGATTACAATACATTTTCAAACTTTTTGCGTTAAAGATGAGTTTATCTAGTTTACAATTTAGTCTCAGAAATCAATTTCCGACTTATAACGAAGTGTGTAGACTTTTTGAGTTAACGTATATAAAATTCAACATTTTTATGAACACTTTCTTTTTGTGTTGGATTTGTCTTTATATTTGATTCAAGATAGATGAAATTTGTTAGGATTTGGATTAGTTTTGCTTGGTATTTCGTCCTTCTTCTATAGTGAAATTTGACTTCCTTCATATATTTTTTAACCAACGTACATAGACATGCTATTTTTACTAGACGTACTGCCTTAGAACATATTAATTGTGATTACAATACATTTTTCAAAAATTTTCTGTTAAAGATGAGTTTATCTAGTTTACAATTTAGTCTCAGAAATCAACTTCCGACTTATAACGAAGAGTGTAGAGTTTTTTGAGTTAACGTATAAAAAATTCAACATTTTTATGAACTCTTTATTTTTGTATTGGCTTTGTATTTCAATTTGATTCAAATAGATGAAATTTGTTAGAATTTGGATTAGTTCTGGCTGGTCTTTCATCCGTCTTATATTGTGAAATTTGACTTCCTTCATATTTTCTTGAATCAACGCACATAGAAATGCAACTTTTACTAGACGTAATGCCTTAGAACATATTATTTGTGATTACAATACATTTTTCAAATTTTTTCTCTTAAAGATGAGTTTATCTAGTTTACAATTAAGTTTCAGAAATCAATTTCAGACGTATAAAGAAGTGTGTAAACTTTTTTGAGTTAACGTATATAAAATTCAACATTTTTATGAACTATTTCTTTTTGTGTTGGCTTTGACTTTCTATTTGATTCAAGATAGATGAAATTTGTTAGGATTTGGATTAGTTCTTCTTCTTGGTCTTTCATCCTTCTTCTATTGTGAAATTTGACTTCCTTCATATTTTCTTGAACCAACGTACATAGAAATGCAATATTTACTAGACGGAATGCCTTAGAACATATTATTTGTAATTACAATACATTTTTCAAAATTTTCCGGTAAAGATGAGTTTATCTAGTTTACAATTTAGTCTCAGAGATCAATTTCAGACGTATAACGAAGTGTGTAGAATTTTTGAGTTAACATATAATAAAATTCAACATTTTTATGAACACTTTCTTTTTGTGTTGGCTTTGTCTTTCTATTTGATTCAAGATATAGAAATTTGTTAGGATTTGGATTAGTTCTGCTTGGTCTTTCGTCCTTCTTCTATTGTGAAATTTGACTTCCTTCATATATTCTTGAATCAACGTACATAGAAATGCAATTTTTACTAGACGTACTGCCTTAGAACATATAAATTGTGATTACAATACATTTTTCAAATTTTTTCTATTAAAGATGAGTTTATCTAGTTTACATTTTAGTCTCAGAAATCAACTTCCGACTTATAACGAAAAGTGTAGACTATTTTGAGTTAACGTATAAAAAATCAAAATTTTTATGAACTCTTTATTTTTGTATTAGCTTTGTCTTTCAATTTGATTCAATATAGATGAAATTTGTTAGGATTTGGATTAGTTTTGGCTGTTCTTTCATCCTTTTTATATTGTGAAATTTGACTTCCTTCATATTTTCTTGAATCAACGTACATAGAAATACAATTTTTACTAGACGTAATGCCTTAGAACATATTATTTGTGATTACAATACATTTTTCAAAATCTTTCTGTTAAAGATGAGTTTATCGAGTTTACAATTTAGTCTCAGAAATCAATTTCAGATGTATAACGAAGTGTGTAGACTTTTTTGAGTTAACGTATATAAAATTCAACATTTTTATGAACTCTTTCTTTTTGTGTTGGCTTTGTCTTTCCATTTGATTTAAAATAGATGAAATTTGTTAGGATTTGGATTAGTTCTTCTTGGTCTTTCATTATTCTTCTATTGTGAAATTTGACTTCCTTCATATTTTCTTGAATCAACAGTACATAGAAATGCAATTTTTACTTGACGTATTGCCTTAGAACATCTTAATTGTAATTACAATATATTTCTTAAACTTTTTCTGTTAAAGATGAGTTTATCTAGTTTACAATTTAGTCCCAGAAATCAATTTCCGACTTATACCGGAGTTTGTAGACTTTTTTGAGTTAACGTATATAAAATTCAACATTTTATGAACTCTTTCTTTTTGTGTTGGCTTTGTCTTTCTATTTGATTAAATATAGATAAAATTTGTTAGGATTTGGATTAGTTCTCCTCGGTCTTTTATCTTTCTTCTATTGTGAAATTTGACTTCCTTCATATATTCTTGAATCAACGTACATAAAAATGCAATTTTTATTAGACGTACTGCCTTAGAACATATTAATTGTGATTACAATACATTTTTGAAACTTTTTCTGTTAAAGATGAGTTTAACTAGTTTACAATTTAGTCTTAGAAATCAACTTCCGACTTATAACGAAGAGTGACTTTTTTGAGTTAACGTATAAAAAATTCAACATTTTTATGATTCTTTATTTTGTATTGGCTTTGTCTTTACAATTTAGTCTCAGAACTCTTTATTTTTGTGTTGGCTTTGTCTTTCTATTTGATTCAAGATAGATGAAATTTGTTAGGATTTGGATTAATTCTTCTTGGTCTTTCATCCTTCTTCTATTATGAAATTTGACTTCCTTCATATTTTCTTGAATCAACACGTACATAGAAATGCAAATTTTACTAGACGTATTGCCTTAGAACATATTAATTGTGATTACAATACATTTTTCAAAAATTTTCTGTTAAAGATGAGTTTATCTAGTTTACAATTTAGTCTCAGAAATCAACTTCCGATTTATAACGAAGAGTGTAGAGTTTTTTGAGTTAACGTATATAAAATTCAACATTTTATGAACTCTTTCTTTTTGTGTTGGCTTTGTCTTTGATCCTTCTTCTATTGTGAAATTTGTCTTTCATCCTTCTTTCATCCTTCTTATTTTTGTGTTGGATTAGATGAAATTTGTTAGGGTTTGGATTAGTTCTGCTCGGTCTTTCATCCGTCTTCTATTGTGAAATTTGACTTCCTTCATATATTCTTGAATCAACGTACATAGAAATGCAATTTTTACTAGACGTACTGCCTTAGAACATATTAATTGTGATTACAATACATTTTCAAACTTTTTGCGTTAAATATGAGTTTATCTAGTTTACAATTTAGTCTCAGAAATCAACTTCCGACTTATAACGAAGAGTGACTTTTTTTAGTTAACGTATAAAAAATTCAACATTTTTATGATTCTTTATTTTTGTATTGGCTTTGTCTTTCAATTTGATTCAAATAGATGAAATTTGTTAGAATTTGGATTAGTTCTGGCTGGTCTTTCATCCTTCTTAAATTGTGAAGTTTGACTTCCTTCATATTTTCTTGAATCAACGTACATAAAAATGCAATTTTTACTAGACGTAAAGCCTTAGAACATATTATTTGTGATTACAATACATTTTTCAAACTTTTTCTGTTAAACATGAGTTTATCGAGTTTACAATTTAGTCTCAGAAATCAATTTCAGCTGTATAACGAATTATGTAGACTTTTTGAGTTAACGTATATAAAATTCAACATTTTTATGAACACTTTCTTTTTGTGTTGGCTTTGTCTTTCTATTTGATTCAAGATAGATGAAATTTCTTAGGATTTGGATTAGTTCTGCTTGGTCTTTCGTCCTTCTTCTATAGTGAAATTTGACTTCCTTCATATATTTTTGAATCAACGTACATAGAAATGCTATTTTTACTAGACGTACTGCCTTAGAACATATCAATTGTGATTACAATACATTTTTCAAAAAATTTCTGTTAAAGATGAGTTTATCTAGTTTACAATTTAGTCTCAGAAATCAACTTCCGGCTTATAACGAAGAGCGTACTGTTTTTTGAGTTAACGTATAAAAAATTCAACATTTTTATGAACTCTTTATTTTTGTATTGGCTTTGTCTTTCAATTTGATTCAAATAGATGAAATTTGTTAGAATTTGGATTAGTTCTGGCTGGTTTTTCATCCTTCTTATATTGAGAAATTTGACTTCCTTCATATTTTCTTGAATCAACGTACATAGAAGTGAAATTTTTACTAGACGTAATTCCTTACAACATATTAATTGTGATTACAATATATTTTTCAAACTTTTTCTGTTAAAGATGAGTTTATCTAGTTTACAATTTAGTCTCAGAAATCAATTTCCGACTTATACCGAAGTTTGTAGACTTTTTTGAGTTAACATATATAAAATTCAACATTTTATGAACTCTTTCTTTTTGTGTTGGCTTTGTCTTTCTATTTGATTCAATATAGATGAAATTTGTTAGGATTTGAAATAATTCTGCTCGGTCTTTCATCCTTCTTCTATTGAGAAATTTGACTTCCTTCATATATTCTTGAATTAACGTACATAGAAATGCAATTTTTACTAGACGTATTGCCTTAAACATATTAATTGTGATTACATTATATTTTTCAAACTTTTTCTGTTAAAGATGAGTTTATCTAGTTTACAATTTAGTCTCAGAAATCAATTTCGACTTATACCGGTGTTTGTAGACTTTTTTGAGTTAACGTATATAAAATTCAACATTTTATGAACTCTTTCTTTTTGTGTTGGCTTTGTCTTTCTATTTGATTCAATATAGATGAAATTTGTTAGGATTTGAAATAATTCTGCTCGGTCTTTCATCCTTCTTCTATTG
>NC_039364.1:174104165-174195437 GCF_003573695.1 Papaver somniferum | reverse complement strand
ACTCTTTTTTTTTTTGTGTGTTGGCTTTGTCTTTCTATTTGATTCAATATAGATGAAATTTGTTAGGATTTGAAATAATTCTGCTTGGTCTTTCATCCTTCTTTTATTGTGAAATTTGACTTCCTTCATATATTCTTAAATCAACGCACATAGAAATGCAATTTTTACTAGACGTACTGCCTTAGAACAATTTAGTCTCAGAAATCAACTTCCGACTTATAATCAAGAGTGACTTTTTTGAGTTAACGTATAAAAAATTCAACATTTTTATTATTCTTTATTTTTGTATTGGCTTTTCTTTCAATTTGATTGAAATAGATGAAATTTTTTAGAATTTGGATTAGTTTTGGCTGGTCTTTCATCCTTTTTATATTGTGAAATTTGACTTCCTTCATATTTTCTTGAATCAACGTACATAGAAATGCAATTTTTACTAGACGTAATGCCTTAGAACATATTATTTGTGATTACAATACATTTTTCAGTCTTTTTCTGTTAAAGATGAGTTTATCGAGTTTACAATTTAGTCTCAGAAATAAATTTCAGATGTATAACGAAGTGTGTAGACTTTTTTGAGTTAACGTATATAAAATTCAACATTTTTATGAACTCTTTCTTTTTGGGTTGGCTTTGTATTTCTATTTGATTCAAGATAGATGAAATTTGTTAGGATTTGGATTACTTCTTCTTGGTCTTTCATCCTTCTTCTATTGTGAAATTTGACTTCCTTCATATTTTCTTGAATCAACGTACATAGAAATGCAATTTTTACTAGACGGAATGCCTTAGAACATATTATTTGTAATTACAATGCATTTTTCAAACTTTTTCTATTAAAGATGAGTTTATCTAGTTTACAATTTAGTCTCAGAAATCAATTTCCGACTTATACCGAAGTTTGTAGACTTTTTTGAGTTAAAGTATATAAAATTCAACATTTTATGAACTCTTTATTTTTGTGTTGGCTTTGTCTTTCTATTTGATTCAATATAGATGAAATTTGTTAGGATTTGGATTAGTTTTGCTCGGTCTTTCATCCTTCTTCTATTGTGAAATTTGACTTCCTTCATATATTCTTGAATCAACACGTACATAGAAATGCAATTTTTACTAGACGTATTTCCTTAGAACATATTAATTGTAATTATAATATATTTTTCAAACTTTTTCTGTTAAAGATGAGTTTATCTTGTTTACAATTTAGTCTCAGAAATCAATTTCCGACTTATACCGAAGTTTGTAGACTTTTTTGAGTTAACATATATAAAATTCAACATTTTATGAACTCTTTATTTTTGTGTTGGCTTTGTCTTTCTATTTGATTCAATATAGATGAAATTTGTTTGGATTTGAAATAATTCTGCTCGGTCTTTCATCCTTCTTCTATTGTGAAATTTGACTTCCTTCATATATTCTTGAATCAACGTACATAGAAATGCAATTTTTACTAGACGTTCTGCCTTAGAACATATTATTTGTGATTATAATACATTTATCAAAATTTTTCTGTTAAAGATGAGTTTATCTAGTTTACATTTTAGTCTCAGAAATCAATTTCAGATGTATAACGAAGTGTGTAGACTTTTTTGAGTTAACGTATATAATATTCCACATTTTTATGAACACTTTCTTTTTGTGTTGGCTTTGTCTTTCTATTTGATTCAACATAGATGAAATTTGTTAGGATTTGGATTAGTTATGGCTGGTCTTTCATCCTCCTTATATTGTGAAATTTGACTTCCTTCATATTTTCTTGAATCAACGTACATAGAAATGCAATTTTTACTAGACGGAATGCCTTAGAACATATTTTTTGTAATTACAATACATTTTTCAAACTTTTTCTGTTAAAGATGAGTTTATCTGGTTTACAATTTAGTCTCAGAAATCAATTTCCGACTTATACCGAAGTTTGTAGACTTTTTTGAGTTAACATATATAAAATTCAACATTTTATGAACTCTTTATTTTTGTGTTGCCTTTGTCTTTCTATTTGATTCAATATAGATGAAATTTGTTTGGATTTGAAATAATTCTGCTTGGTCTTTCATCCTTCTTTTATTGTGAAATTTGACTCCCTTCATATATTCTTGAATCAACGTACATAGAAATGCAATTTTTATTAGACGTACTGCCTTAGAACAATTTAGTCTCAAAAATCAACTTCCGACTTATAATGATAAGTGACTTTTTTGAGTTAACGTATAAAAAATTCAACATCTTTATTTTTTCTTTATTTTTGTATTGGCTTTTCTTTCAATTTGATTCAAATAGATGAAATTGTTTAGAATTTGGATTAGTTCTTGCTGGTCTTTCATCCTTCTTATATTGTGAAATTTGACTTCCTTCATATATTCTTGAATCAACGTACATAGAAATGCAATTTTTACTAGACGGAATGCCTTAGAACATATTATTTGTAATTAAAATACATTTTTCAAACTTTTTCTGTTAAAGATGAGTTTATCTAGTTTACAATTTAGTCTCAGAAATCAATTTCCGATCTATACAGAAGTTTGTAGACTTTTTTGAGTTAACGTATATAAAATTCAACATTTTATGAACTCTTTATTTTTGTATTGGCTTTGTATTTCAATTTGATTCAAATAAATGAAATTTGTTAGAATTTGGATTAGTTCTGGCTGGTCTTTCATCCTTCTTATATTGTGAAATTTGACTTCCTTTATATATTCTTGAATCAACGTACATAGAAGTGCAATTTTTACTAGACGTAATGCCTTAGAACATATTATTTGTGATTACAATACATTTTCAAACTTTTTCTCTTAAAGATGAGTTTATCTTGTTTACAATTAAGTTTCAGAAATCAATTTCAGATGTATAAAGAAGTGTGTAGACTTTTTTGAGTTAACGTTTATAAAGTTCAACATTATTATGAACTCTTTCTTTTTGTGTTGGCTTTGTCTTTCTATTTGATTCAAGATAGATGAAATTTGTAAGGATTTGGATTAGTTCTTCTTGGTCTTTCATCCTTCTTCTTTTGTGAAATTTGACTTCCTTCATATTTTCTTGAATCAACGTACATAGAAATGCAATTTTTACTAGACTGAATACTTTAGAACATATTATTTGTAATTACAATACATTTTTCAAACTTTTTCTGTTAAAGATGAGTTTATCTAGTTCATAATTTAGTTTCAGAAATCAATTTCCGACTTATACCGAAGTTTGTAGACTTTTTTGAGTTAACGTATATAAAATTCAACATTTTATGAACTCTTTCTTTTTGTGTTGGATTTGTCTTTCTATTTGATTCAATATAGATGAAATTTGTTAGGATTTGGATTAGTTCTGCTCGGTCTTTCATCCTTCTTCTATTGTGAAATTTGACTTTCTTCATATATTCTTGAATCAACACGTACATAGAAATGCAATTTTTACTAGACGTATTGCCTTAGAACATATTAATTGTAATTACAATATATTTTTCAAACTTTTTCTGTTAAAGATGAGTTTATCTTGTTTACAATTTAGTCTCAGAAATCAATTTCCGACTTATACCGAAGTTTGTAGACTTTTTTGAGTTAACATATATAAAATTCAACATTTTATGAACTCTTTCTTTTTGTGTTGGCTTTGTCTTTCTATTTGATTCAATATATATGAAATTTGTTAGGATTTGAAATAGTTCTGCTCGGTCTTTCATCCTTCTCTTATTGTGAAATTTGACTTCCTTCATATATTCTTGAATCAACATACATAGAAATGCAATTTTTACTAAACATACTGCCTTAGAACAATTTAGTCTCAGAAATTAACTTCCGACTTATAACGAAGAGTGACTTTTTTGAGTTAACGTATAAAAATTCAACATTTTTATGAACTCTTTCTTTTTGTTTTGGCTTTGTCTTTCTATTTGATTCAAGATAGATGAAATTTGTTAGGATTTGGATTAGTTCTTCTTGGTCTTTCATTCCTCTTCTATTGTGAAATTTGACTTCCTTCATATTTTCTTTAATCAACACGTAGATAGAAATGCAATTTTTACTAGACGTATTTCCTTAGAACATATTAATTGTAATTACACTATATTTTTCAAACTTTTTCTGTTAAAGATGAGTTTATCTAGTTTACAATTTAGTCTCAGAAATCAATTTCCGACTTATACCGAAGTTTGTAGACTTTTTTGAGTTAACATATATAAAATTCAACATTTTATGAACTCTTTATTTTTGTGTTGGCTTTGTCTTTCTATTTGATTCAATATAGATGAAATTTGTTTGGATTTGAAATAATTCTGCTCGGTCTTTCATCCTTCTTCTATTGTGAAATTTGACTTCCTTCATATATTCTTGAATCAACGTACATAGAAATGCAATTTTTACTAGACGTTCTGCCTTAGAACATATTATTTGTGATTATAATACATTTATCAAAATTTTTCTGTTAAAGATGAGTTTATCTAGTTTACATTTTAGTCTCAGAAATCAATTTCAGATGTATAACGAAGTGTGTAGACTTTTTTGAGTTAACGTATATAATATTCCACATTTTTATGAACACTTTCTTTTTGTGTTGGCTTTGTCTTTCTATTTGATTCAACATAGATGAAATTTGTTAGGATTTGGATTAGTTATGGCTGGTCTTTCATCCTCCTTATATTGTGAAATTTGACTTCCTTCATATTTTCTTGAATCAACGTACATAGAAATGCAATTTTTACTAGACGGAATGCCTTAGAACATATTTTTTGTAATTACAATACATTTTTCAAACTTTTTCTGTTAAAGATGAGTTTATCTGGTTTACAATTTAGTCTCAGAAATCAATTTCCGACTTATACCGAAGTTTGTAGACTTTTTTGAGTTAACATATATAAAATTCAACATTTTATGAACTCTTTATTTTTGTGTTGCCTTTGTCTTTCTATTTGATTCAATATAGATGAAATTTGTTTGGATTTGAAATAATTCTGCTTGGTCTTTCATCCTTCTTTTATTGTGAAATTTGACTCCCTTCATATATTCTTGAATCAACGTACATAGAAATGCAATTTTTATTAGACGTACTGCCTTAGAACAATTTAGTCTCAAAAATCAACTTCCGACTTATAATGATAAGTGACTTTTTTGAGTTAACGTATAAAAAATTCAACATCTTTATTTTTTCTTTATTTTTGTATTGGCTTTTCTTTCAATTTGATTCAAATAGATGAAATTGTTTAGAATTTGGATTAGTTCTTGCTGGTCTTTCATCCTTCTTATATTGTGAAATTTGACTTCCTTCATATATTCTTGAATCAACGTACATAGAAATGCAATTTTTACTAGACGGAATGCCTTAGAACATATTATTTGTAATTAAAATACATTTTTCAAACTTTTTCTGTTAAAGATGAGTTTATCTAGTTTACAATTTAGTCTCAGAAATCAATTTCCGATCTATACAGAAGTTTGTAGACTTTTTTGAGTTAACGTATATAAAATTCAACATTTTATGAACTCTTTATTTTTGTATTGGCTTTGTATTTCAATTTGATTCAAATAAATGAAATTTGTTAGAATTTGGATTAGTTCTGGCTGGTCTTTCATCCTTCTTATATTGTGAAATTTGACTTCCTTTATATATTCTTGAATCAACGTACATAGAAGTGCAATTTTTACTAGACGTAATGCCTTAGAACATATTATTTGTGATTACAATACATTTTCAAACTTTTTCTCTTAAAGATGAGTTTATCTTGTTTACAATTAAGTTTCAGAAATCAATTTCAGATGTATAAAGAAGTGTGTAGACTTTTTTGAGTTAACGTTTATAAAGTTCAACATTATTATGAACTCTTTCTTTTTGTGTTGGCTTTGTCTTTCTATTTGATTCAAGATAGATGAAATTTGTAAGGATTTGGATTAGTTCTTCTTGGTCTTTCATCCTTCTTCTTTTGTGAAATTTGACTTCCTTCATATTTTCTTGAATCAACGTACATAGAAATGCAATTTTTACTAGACTGAATACTTTAGAACATATTATTTGTAATTACAATACATTTTTCAAACTTTTTCTGTTAAAGATGAGTTTATCTAGTTCATAATTTAGTTTCAGAAATCAATTTCCGACTTATACCGAAGTTTGTAGACTTTTTTGAGTTAACGTATATAAAATTCAACATTTTATGAACTCTTTCTTTTTGTGTTGGATTTGTCTTTCTATTTGATTCAATATAGATGAAATTTGTTAGGATTTGGATTAGTTCTGCTCGGTCTTTCATCCTTCTTCTATTGTGAAATTTGACTTTCTTCATATATTCTTGAATCAACACGTACATAGAAATGCAATTTTTACTAGACGTATTGCCTTAGAACATATTAATTGTAATTACAATATATTTTTCAAACTTTTTCTGTTAAAGATGAGTTTATCTTGTTTACAATTTAGTCTCAGAAATCAATTTCCGACTTATACCGAAGTTTGTAGACTTTTTTGAGTTAACATATATAAAATTCAACATTTTATGAACTCTTTCTTTTTGTGTTGGCTTTGTCTTTCTATTTGATTCAATATATATGAAATTTGTTAGGATTTGAAATAGTTCTGCTCGGTCTTTCATCCTTCTCTTATTGTGAAATTTGACTTCCTTCATATATTCTTGAATCAACATACATAGAAATGCAATTTTTACTAAACATACTGCCTTAGAACAATTTAGTCTCAGAAATTAACTTCCGACTTATAACGAAGAGTGACTTTTTTGAGTTAACGTATAAAAATTCAACATTTTTATGAACTCTTTCTTTTTGTTTTGGCTTTGTCTTTCTATTTGATTCAAGATAGATGAAATTTGTTAGGATTTGGATTAGTTCTTCTTGGTCTTTCATTCCTCTTCTATTGTGAAATTTGACTTCCTTCATATTTTCTTTAATCAACACGTAGATAGAAATGCAATTTTTACTAGACGTATTTCCTTAGAACATATTAATTGTAATTACACTATATTTTTCAAACTTTTTCTGTTAAAGATGAGTTTATCTAGTTTACAATTTAGTCTCAGAAATCAATTTCCGACTTATACCGAAGTTTGTAGACTTTTTTGAGTTAACATATATAAAATTCAACATTTTATGAACTCTTTATTTTTGTGTTGGCTTTGTCTTTCTATTTGATTCAATATAGATGAAATTTGTTTGGATTTGAAATAATTCTGCTCGGTCTTTCATCCTTCTTCTATTGTGAAATTTGACTTCCTTCATATATTCTTGAATCAACGTACATAGAAATGCAATTTTTACTAGACGTTCTGCCTTAGAACATATTATTTGTGATTATAATACATTTATCAAAATTTTTCTGTTAAAGATGAGTTTATCTAGTTTACATTTTAGTCTCAGAAATCAATTTCAGATGTATAACGAAGTGTGTAGACTTTTTTGAGTTAACGTATATAATATTCCACATTTTTATGAACACTTTCTTTTTGTGTTGGCTTTGTCTTTCTATTTGATTCAACATAGATGAAATTTGTTAGGATTTGGATTAGTTATGGCTGGTCTTTCATCCTCCTTATATTGTGAAATTTGACTTCCTTCATATTTTCTTGAATCAACGTACATAGAAATGCAATTTTTACTAGACGGAATGCCTTAGAACATATTTTTTGTAATTACAATACATTTTTCAAACTTTTTCTGTTAAAGATGAGTTTATCTGGTTTACAATTTAGTCTCAGAAATCAATTTCCGACTTATACCGAAGTTTGTAGACTTTTTTGAGTTAACATATATAAAATTCAACATTTTATGAACTCTTTATTTTTGTGTTGCCTTTGTCTTTCTATTTGATTCAATATAGATGAAATTTGTTTGGATTTGAAATAATTCTGCTTGGTCTTTCATCCTTCTTTTATTGTGAAATTTGACTCCCTTCATATATTCTTGAATCAACGTACATAGAAATGCAATTTTTATTAGACGTACTGCCTTAGAACAATTTAGTCTCAAAAATCAACTTCCGACTTATAATGATAAGTGACTTTTTTGAGTTAACGTATAAAAAATTCAACATCTTTATTTTTTCTTTATTTTTGTATTGGCTTTTCTTTCAATTTGATTCAAATAGATGAAATTGTTTAGAATTTGGATTAGTTCTTGCTGGTCTTTCATCCTTCTTATATTGTGAAATTTGACTTCCTTCATATATTCTTGAATCAACGTACATAGAAATGCAATTTTTACTAGACGGAATGCCTTAGAACATATTATTTGTAATTAAAATACATTTTTCAAACTTTTTCTGTTAAAGATGAGTTTATCTAGTTTACAATTTAGTCTCAGAAATCAATTTCCGATCTATACAGAAGTTTGTAGACTTTTTTGAGTTAACGTATATAAAATTCAACATTTTATGAACTCTTTATTTTTGTATTGGCTTTGTATTTCAATTTGATTCAAATAAATGAAATTTGTTAGAATTTGGATTAGTTCTGGCTGGTCTTTCATCCTTCTTATATTGTGAAATTTGACTTCCTTTATATATTCTTGAATCAACGTACATAGAAGTGCAATTTTTACTAGACGTAATGCCTTAGAACATATTATTTGTGATTACAATACATTTTCAAACTTTTTCTCTTAAAGATGAGTTTATCTTGTTTACAATTAAGTTTCAGAAATCAATTTCAGATGTATAAAGAAGTGTGTAGACTTTTTTGAGTTAACGTTTATAAAGTTCAACATTATTATGAACTCTTTCTTTTTGTGTTGGCTTTGTCTTTCTATTTGATTCAAGATAGATGAAATTTGTAAGGATTTGGATTAGTTCTTCTTGGTCTTTCATCCTTCTTCTTTTGTGAAATTTGACTTCCTTCATATTTTCTTGAATCAACGTACATAGAAATGCAATTTTTACTAGACTGAATACTTTAGAACATATTATTTGTAATTACAATACATTTTTCAAACTTTTTCTGTTAAAGATGAGTTTATCTAGTTCATAATTTAGTTTCAGAAATCAATTTCCGACTTATACCGAAGTTTGTAGACTTTTTTGAGTTAACGTATATAAAATTCAACATTTTATGAACTCTTTCTTTTTGTGTTGGATTTGTCTTTCTATTTGATTCAATATAGATGAAATTTGTTAGGATTTGGATTAGTTCTGCTCGGTCTTTCATCCTTCTTCTATTGTGAAATTTGACTTTCTTCATATATTCTTGAATCAACACGTACATAGAAATGCAATTTTTACTAGACGTATTGCCTTAGAACATATTAATTGTAATTACAATATATTTTTCAAACTTTTTCTGTTAAAGATGAGTTTATCTTGTTTACAATTTAGTCTCAGAAATCAATTTCCGACTTATACCGAAGTTTGTAGACTTTTTTGAGTTAACATATATAAAATTCAACATTTTATGAACTCTTTCTTTTTGTGTTGGCTTTGTCTTTCTATTTGATTCAATATATATGAAATTTGTTAGGATTTGAAATAGTTCTGCTCGGTCTTTCATCCTTCTCTTATTGTGAAATTTGACTTCCTTCATATATTCTTGAATCAACGTACATAGAAATGCAATTTTTACTAAACGTACTGCCTTAGAACAATTTAGTCTCAAAAATTAACTTCCGACTTATAACGAAGAGTAACTTTTTTGAGTTAACGTATAAAAATTCAACATTTTTATGAACTCTTTCTTTTTGTTTTGGCTTTGTCTTTCTATTTGATTCAAGATAGATGAAATTTGTTAGGATTTGGATTAGTTCTTCTTGGTCTTTCATTCCTCTTCTATTGTGAAATTTGACTTCCTTCATATTTTCTTTAATCAACACGTAGATAGAAATGCAATTTTTACTAGATGTATTGCCTTAGAACATATTAATTGTAATTACACTATATTTTTCAAACTTTTTCTGTTAAAGATGAGTTTATCTAGTTTACAATTTAGTCTCAGAAATCAATTTCCGACTTATACCGAAGTTTGTAGACTTTTTTGAGTTAACGTATATAAAATTCAACATTTTATGAACTCTTTCTTTTTGTGTTGGCTTTGTCATTATATTTGATTCAATATAGATGAAATTTGTTAGGATTTGGATTAGTTCTGCTCGGTCTTTCATCCTTCTTCTATTGTGAAATTTGACTTCCTTCCTATATTCTTGAATCAACGTACATAGAAATGCAATTTTTACTAGATGTACTGCCTTAGAACATATTAATTGTGATTACAATAAATTTTTCAAACTTTTTGTGTTAAACATGAGTTTATCTAGTTTACAATTTAGTCTCAGAAATCAACTTCCGACTTATAACGAAGAGTGACTTTTTTGAGTTAACGTTTAAAAAATTCAACAGTTTTATGATTCTTTATTTTTGTATTGGCTTTGTCTTTCAATTTGATTCAAATAGATGATATTTGTTAGAATTTAGATTAGTTCTGGCTGGTCTTTCATCCTTCTTATATTGCGAAATTTGACTTCCTTCATATTTTCTTGAATCAACGTACATAGAAATGCAATTTTTACTAGACATAATGCCTTAGAACATATTATTTGTGATTACAATACATTTTCAAACTTTTTCTCTTAAAGATGAGTTTATCTCGTATACAATTAAGTTTCAGAAATCAATTTCAGATGTATAAAGAAGTGTGTAGACTTTTTTGAGTTAACGTATATAAAGTTCAACATTTTTATGAACTCTTTCTTTTTGTGTTGGCTTTGTCTTTCTATTTGATTCAAGATAGATGAAATTTGTAAGGATTTGGATTAAATCTTCTTTGTCTTTCATCCTTCTTCTTTTGTGAAATTTGACTTCCTTCATATTTTCTTGAATCAACGTACATAGAAATGCAATTTTTACTAGACGGAATACTTTAGAACATATTATTTGTAATTACAATACATTTTTCAAACTTTTTCTGTCAAAGATGAGTTTATCTAGTTTATAATTTAGTTTCATAAATCAATTTCCGACTTATACCGAAGTTTGTAGACTTTTTTGAGTTAACGTATATAAAATTCAACATTTTATGAACTCTTTCTTTTTGTGTTGGCTTTGTCTTTCTATTTGATTCAATATAGATGAAATTTGTTAGAATTTGGATTAGTTCTGCTCGGTCTTTCATCCTTCTTCTATTGTGAAATTTGACTTTCTTCATATATTCTTGAATCAACACGTACATAGAAATGCAATTTTTACTAGACGTATTGACTTAGAACATATTAATTGTAATTACAATATATTTTTCAAACTTTTTCTGTTAAAGATGAGTTTATCTTGTTTACAATTTAGTCTCAGAAATCAATTTCCGACTTATACCGAAGTTTGTAGACTTTTTTGAGTTAACATATATAAAATTCAACATTTTATGAACTCTTTCTTTTTGTGTTGGCTTTGTCTTTCTATTTGATTCAATATATATGAAATTTGTTAGGATTTGAAATAGTTCTGCGCGGTCTTTCATCCTTCTTTTATTGTGAAATTTGACTTCCTTCATATATTCTTGAATCAACGTACATAGAAATGCAATTTTTACTAGACGTACTGCCTTAGAACAATTTAGTCTCAGAAATTAACTTCCGACTTATAACGAAGAGTGACTTTTTTGAGTTAACGTATAAAAAATTAAACATTTTTATGAACTCTTTCTTTTTGTTTTGGCTTTGTCTTTCTATTTGATTCAAGATAGATGAAATTTGTTAGGATTTGGATTAGTTCTTCTTGGTCTTTCATTCCTCTTCTATTGTGAAATTTGACTTCCTTCATATTTTCTTGAATCAACACGTAGATAGAAATGCAATTTTTACTAGATGTATTGCCTTAGAACATATTAATTGTAATTACAATATATTTTTCAAACTTTTTCTGTTAAAGATGAGTTTATCTAGTTTACAATTTAGTCTTAGAAATCAATTTCCGACTTGTACCGAAGTTTGTAGACTTTTTTGAGTTAACATATATAAAATTCAACATTTTATGAACTCTTTCTTTTTGTGTTGGCTTTGTCTTTCTATTTGATTCAATATAGACGAAATTTGTTTGGATTTGAAATAGTTCTGCTCGGTCTTTCATCCTTCTTTTATTGTGAAATTTGACTTCCTTCATATATTCTTGAATCAACGTACATAGAAATGCAATTTTAATAGATGTACTGCCTTAGAACATATTATTTGTGATTACAATACATTTTTCAAAATTTTTCTGTTAAAGATGAGTTTATCTAGTTTACAATTTAGTCTCAGAAATCAATTTCAGATGTATAACGAAGTGTGTAGACTTTTTTGAGTTAACGTATATAAAATTCAACATTTTTATGAACTCTTTCTTTTTGTGTTGGCTTTGTCTTTCTATTTGATTCAAGATAGATGAAATTTGTTAGGATTTGGATTATTTCTTCTTGGTCTTTCATTCTTCTTCTATTGTGAAATTTGACTTCCTTCATATTTTCTTGAATCAACACGTACATAGAAGTGCAATTTTTACTAGACGTATTGCCTTAGAACATATTAATTGTAATTAAAATATATTTTTCAAACTTTTTCTGTTAAAGATGAGTTTATCTAGTTTACAATTTAGTCTCAGAAATCAATTTCCGACTTATACCGAAGTTTGTAGACTTTTTTGAGTTAACATATATAAAATTCAACATTTTATGAACTCTTTCTTTTTGTGTTGGCTTTGTCTTTCTATTTGATTCAATATAGACGAAATTTGTTAGGATTTGAAATAGTTCTGCTCGGTTTTTCATCCTTCTTTTATTGTGAAATTTGACTTCCTTCATATATTCTTGAATCAACGTACATAGAAATGCAATTTTAATAGATGTACTGCCTTAGAACATATTATTTGTGATTATAATACATTTTTCAAAATTTTTCTGTTAAAGATGAGTTTATCTAGTTTACAATTTAGTCTCAAAAATCAATTTCAGATGTATAACGAAGTGTGTAGACTTTTTTGAGTTAACGTATATAAAATTCAACATTTTTATGAACTCTTTCTTTTTGTGTTGGCTTTGTCTTTCTATTTGATTCAAGATAGATGAAATTTGTTAGGATTTGGATTAGTTCTTCTTGGTCTTTCATTCTTCTTCTATTGTGAAATTTGACTTCCTTCATATTTTCTTGAATCAACACGTACATAGAAGTGCAATTTTTACTAGACGTATTGCCTTAGAACATATTAATTGTAATTAAAATATATTTTTCAAACTTTTTCTGTTAAAGATGAGTTTATCTAGTTTACAATTTAGTCTCAGAAATCAATTTCAGATGTATAACGAAGTGTGTAGACTTTTTTGAGTTAACGTATATAAAATTCAACATTTTATGAACTCTTTCTTTTTGTGTTGGCTTTGTCTTACTATTTGATTCAATATAGATGAAATTTGTTAGAATTTGGATTAGTTCTGCTCGGTCTTTCATCCTTCTTCTATTGTGAAATTTGACTTTCTTCATATATTCTTGAATCAACACGTACATAGAAATGCAATTTTTACTAGACGTATTGCCTTAGAACATATTAATTGTGATTACAATATATTTTTCAAACTTTTTCTGTTAAAGATGAGTTTATCTTGTTTACAATTTAGTCTCAGAAATCAATTTCCGACTTATACCGAAGTTTGTAGACTTTTTTGAGTTAACATATATAAAATTCAACATTTTATGAACTCTTTCTTTTTGTGTTGGCTTTGTCTTTCTATTTGATTCAATATATCTGAAATTTGTTAGGATTTAGATTAGTTCTGGCTGGTCTTTCATCCTTCTTTTATTGTGAAATTTGACTTCCTTCATATATTCTTGAATCAACGTACATAGAAATGCAATTTTTACTAGACGTACTGCCTTAGAACAATTTAGTCTCAGAAATTAACTTCCGACTTATAACGAAGAGTGACTTTTTTGAGTTAACGTATAAAAAATTCAACATTTTTATGAACTCTTTCTTTTTGTTTTGGCTTTGTCTTTCTATTTGATTCAAGATAGATGAAATTTGTTAGGATTTGGATTAGTTCTTCTTGGTCTTTCATTCCTCTTCTATTGTGAAATTTGACTTCCTTCATATTTTCTTGAATCAACGTACATAGAAATGCAATTTTAATAGATGTACTGCCTTAGAACATATTATTTGTGATTACAATACATTTTTCAAAATTTTTCTGTTAAAGATGAGTTTATCTAGTTTACAATTTAGTCTCAGAAATCAATTTCAGATGTATAACGAAGTGTGTAGACTTTTTTGAGTTAACGTATATAAAATTCAACATTTTTATGAACTCTTTCTTTTTGTGTTGGCTTTGTCTTTCTATTTGATTCAAGATAGATGAAATTTGTTAGGATTTGGATTAGTTCTTCTTGGTCTTTCATTCTTCTTCTATTGTGAAATTTGACTTCCTTCATATTTTCTTGAATCAACACGTACATAGAAGTGCAATTTTTACTAGACGTATTGCCTTAGAACATATTAATTGTAATTAAAATATATTTTTCAAACTTTTTCTGTTAAAGATGAGTTTATCTAGTTTACAATTTAGTCTAAGAAATCAATTTCCGACTTATACCGAAGTTTGTAGACTTTTTTGAGTTAACGTATATAAAATTCAACATTTTATGAACTCTTTCTTTTTGTGTTGGCTTTGTCATTATATTTGATTCAATATAGATGAAATTTGTTAGGATTTGGATTAGTTCTGCTCGGTCTTTCATCCTTCTTCTATTGTGAAATTTGACTTCCTTCCTATATTCTTGAATCAACGTACATAGAAATGCAATTTTTACTAGACGTACTGCCTTAGAACATATTAATTGTGATTACAATAAATTTTTCAAACTTTTTGTGTTAAACATGAGTTTATCTAGTTTACAATTTAGTCTCAGAAATCAACTTCCGACTTATAACGAAGAGTGACTTTTTTGAGTTAACGTTTAAAAAATTCAACAGTTTTATGATTCTTTATTTTTGTATTGGCTTTGTCTTTCAATTTGATTCAAATAGATGATATTTGTTAGAATTTAGATTAGTTCTGGCTGGTCTTTCATCCTTCTTATATTGTGAAATTTGACTTCCTTCATATTTTCTTGAATCAACGTACATAGAAATGCAATTTTTACTAGACGAAATACTTTAGAACATATTATTTGTAATTACAATACATTTTTCAAACTTTTTCTGTCAAAGATGAGTTTATCTAGTTTATAATTTAGTTTCAGAAATCAATTTCCGACTTATACCGAAGTTTGTAGACTTTTTTGAGTTAACGTATATAAAATTCAACATTTTATGAACTCTTTCTTTTTGTGTTGGCTTTGTCTTTCTATTTGATTCAATATAGATGAAATTTGTTAGAATTTGGATTAGTTCTGCTCGGTCTTTCATCCTTCTTCTATTGTGAAATTTGACTTTCTTCATATATTCTTGAATCAACACGTACATAGAAATGCAATTTTTACTAGACGTATTGCCTTAGAACATATTAATTGTAATTACAATATATTTTTCAAACTTTTTCTGTTAAAGATGAGTTTATCTTGTTTACAATTTAGTCTCAAAAATCAATTTCCGACTTATACCGAAGTTTGTAGACTTTTTTGAGTTAACATATATAAAATTCAACATTTTATGAACTCTTTCTTTTTGTGTTGGCTTTGTCTTTCTATTTGATTCAATATATATGAAATTTGGTAGGATTTGAAATAGTTCTGCGCGGTCTTTCATATTTCTTTTATTGTGAAATTTGACTTCCTTCATATATTCTTGAATCAACGTACATAGAAATGCAATTTTTACTAGACGTACTGCCTTAGAACAATTTAGTCTCAGAAATTAACTTCCGACTTATAACGAAGAGTGACTTTTTTGAGTTAACGTATAAAAAATTCAACATTTTTATGAACTCTTTCTTTTTGTTTTGGCTTTGTCTTTCTATTTGATTCAAGATAGATGAAATTTGTTAGGATTTGGATTAGTTCTTCTTGGTCTTTCATTCCTCTTCTATTGTGAAATTTGACTTCCTTCATATTTTCTTGAATCAACACGTACATAGAAATGCAATTTTTACTAGATGTATTTCCTTAGAACATATTAATTGTAATTACAATATATTTTTCAAACTTTTTCTGTTAAAGATGAGTTTATCTAGTTTACAATTTAGTCTCAGAAATCAATTTCCGACTTGTACCGAAGTTTGTAGACTTTTTTGAGTTAACATATATAAAATTCAACATTTTATGAACTCTTTCTTTTTGTGTTGGCTTTGTCTTTCTATTTGATTCAATATAGACGAAATTTGTTTGGATTTGAAATAGTTCTGCTCGGTCTTTCATCCTTCTTTTATTGTGAAATTTGACTTCCTTCATATATTCTTGAATCAACGTACATAGAAATGCAATTTTAATAGATGTACTGCCTTAGAACATATTATTTGTGATTACAATACATTTTTCAAAATTTTTCTGTTAAAGATGAGTTTATCTAGTTTACAATTTAGTCTCAGAAATCAATTTCAGATGTATAACGAAGTGTGTAGACTTTTTTGAGTTAACGTATATAAAATTCAACATTTTTATGAACTCTTTCTTTTTGTGTTGGCTTTGTCTTTCTATTTGATTCAAGATAGATGAAATTTGTTAGGATTTGGATTAGTTCTTCTTGGTCTTTCATTCTTCTTCTATTGTGAAATTTGACTTCCTTCATATTTTCTTGAATCAACACGTACATAGAAGTGCAATTTTTACTAGACGTATTGCCTTAGAACATATTAATTGTAATTAAAATATATTTTTCAAACTTTTTCTGTTAAAGATGAGTTTATCTAGTTTACAATTTAGTCTCAGAAATCAATTTCCGACTTATACCGAAGTTTGTAGACTTTTTTGAGTTAACATATATAAAATTCAACATTTTATGAACTCTTTCTTTTTGTGTTGGCTTTGTCTTTCTATTCTATTCAATATAGACGAAATTTGTTAGGATTTGAAATAGTTCTGCTCGGTCTTTCATCCTTCTTTTATTGTGAAATTTGACTTCCTTCATATATTCTTGAATCAACGTACATAGAAATGCAATTTTAATAGATGTACTGCCTTAGAACATATTATTTGTGATTACAATACATTTTTCAAAATTTTTCTGTTAAAGATGTGTTTATCTAGTTTACAATTTAGTCTCAGAAATCAATTTCAGATGTATAACGAAGTGTGTAGACTTTTTTGAGTTAACGTATATAAAATTCAACATTTTTATGAACTCTTTCTTTTTGTGTTGGCTTTGTCTTTCTATTTGATTCAAGATAGATGAAATTTGTTAGGATTTGGATTAGTTCTTCTTGGTCTTTCATTCTTCTTCTATTGTGAAATTTGACTTCCTTCATATTTTCTTGAATCAACACGTACATAGAAATGCAATTTTTACTAGACTTATTTCCTTTGAACATATTAATTGTAATTAAAATATATTTTTCAAACTTTTTCTGTTAAATATGAGTTTATCTAGTTTACAATTTAGTCTCAGAAATCAATTTCCGACTTATACCGAAGTTTGTAGACTTTTTTGAGTTAACATATATAAAATTCAACATTTTATGAACTCTTTCTTTTTGTGTTGGCTTTGTCTTTCTATTTGATTCAATATAGATGAAATTTGTTAGGATTTGGATTAGTTCTGATCGGTCTTTCATCCTTCTTATATTGTGAAATTTGACTTCCTTCATATTTTCTTGAATCAACGAACATAAATGCAATTTTTACTAGACGTAATGCCTTAGAACATATAATTTGTGATTACAATACATTTTTCAAACTTTTTCTCTTAAAGATGAGTTTATCTAGTTTAAAATTTAGTCTCAGAAATCAATTTCAGATGTATAACGAAGTGTGTAGACTTTTTTGAGTTAACGTATATAAAATTCAACATTTTTATGAACTCTTTCTTTTTGTGTTGGCTTTGTCTTTCTATTTGATTCAAGATAGATGAAATTTGTTAGGATTTGAATTAGTTCTTCTTGTTCTTTCATTCCTCTTCTATTGTGAAATTTGACTTCCTTCATATTTTCTTGAATCAACACGTACATAGAAATGCAATTTTTACTAGATGTATTGCCTTAGAACATATTAATTGTAATTACAATATATTTTTCAAACTTTTTATGTTAAAGATGAGTTTATCTAGTTTACAATTTAGTCTCAGAAATCAATTTCCGACTTATACCGAAGTTTGTAGACTTTTTTGAGTTAACGTATATTAAATTCAACATTTTATGAACTCTTTCTTTTTGTGTTGGCTTTGTCGTTATATTTGATTCAATATAGATGAAATTTGTTAGGATTTGTATTAGTTCTGCTCGGTCTTTCATCCTTCTTCTATTGTGAAATTTGACTTCCTTCCTATATTCTTGAATCAACGTACATAGAAATGCAATTTTTACTAGACGTACTGCCTTAGAACATATTAATTGTGATTACAATACATTTTTCAAACTTTTTGTGTTAAAGATGAGTTTATCTAGTTTACAATTTAGTCTCAGAAATCAACTTCCGACTTATAACGAAGTTTGTAGACTTTTTTGAGTTAACATATATAAAATTCAACATTTTATGAACTCTTTCTTTTTGTGTTGGCTTTGTCTTTCTATTTGATTCAATATAGACGAAATTTGTTAGGATTTGAAATAGTTCTGCTCGGTCTTTCATCCTTCTTTTATTGTGAAATTTGACTTCCTTCATATATTCTTGAATCAACGTAGAAATGCAATTTTAATAGATGTACTGCCTTAGAACATATTATTTGTGATTACAATACATTTTTCAAAATTTTTTTGTTAAAGATGAGTTTATCTAGTTTACAATTTAGTCTCAGAAATCAATTTCAGATGTATAACGAAGTGTGTAGACTTTTTTGAGTTAACGTATATAAAATTCAACATTTTTATGAACTCTTTCTTTTTGTGTTGGCTTTGTCTTTCTATTTGATTCAAGATAGATGAAATTTGTTAGGATTTGGATTAGTTCTTCTTGGTCTTTCATTCTTCTTCTATTGTGAAATTTGACTTCCTTCATATTTTCTTGAATCAACACGTACATAGAAGTGCAATTTTTACTAGACGTATTGCCTTAGAACATATTAATTGTAATTAAAATATATTTTTCAAACTTTTTATGTTAAAGATGAGTTTATATAGTTTACAATTTAGTCTCAGAAATCAATTTCCGACTTATACCGAAGTTTGTAGACTTTCTTGAGTTAACATATATAAAATTCAACATTGTATGAACTCTTTCTTTTTGTGTTGGCTTTGTCTTTCTATTTGATTCAATATAGATGAAATTTGTTAGGATTTGAAATAGTTCTGCTCGGTCTTTCATCCTTCTTTTATTGTGAAATTTGACTTCCTTCATATATTCTTGAATCAACGTACATAGAAATGCAATTTTTACTAGACGTACTGCCTTTGAACATATTATTTGAGATTACAATACATTTTTCAAAATTTTTCTGTTAAAGATGAGTTTATCTAGTTTACAATTTAGTCTCAGAAATCAATTTCAGATGTATAACGAAGTGTGTATACTTTTTTGAGTTAACGTATATAAAATTCAACATTTTTATGAACTCTTTCTTTTTGTGTTGGCTTTGTCTTTCTATTTGATTCAAGATAGATGAAATTTGTTAGGATTTGGATTAGTTCTTCTTGGTCTTTCATTCTTCTTCTATTGTGAAATTTGAATTCCTTCATATTTTCTTGAATCAACACGTACATAGAAATGCAATTCTTACTAGACGTATTGCCTTAGAACATATTAATTGTAATTACAATATATTTTTCAAACTTTTTCTGTTAGAGATGAGTTTATCTAGTTTACAATTTAGTCTCAGAAATCAATTTCCGACTTATACCGAAGTTTGTAGACTTTTTTGAGTTAACATATATAAAATTCAACATTTTATGAACTCTTTCTTTTTGTGTTGGCTTTGTCTTTCTATTTGATTCAATATAGATGAAATTTGTTAAGATTTGAAATAGTTCTGCTCGGTCTTTCATCCTTCTTTTATTATGAAATTTGACTTCCTTCATATATTCTTGAATCAACGTACATAGAAATGCAATTTTTACTAGACATACTGCCTTAGAACAATTTTGTCTCAGAAATCAACTTCCGACTTATAACCAAGAGTGACTTTTTTGAGTTAACGTATAAAAAATTCAACATTTTTATGATTCTTTATTTTTGTATTGTTTTTTTTTTTTTGCTAAGTCTAAAGTTTATTATAACAAAAAAACGTAATTACAAGAATTACAAATTTGGAGCACAAAACTCCCTACCCCCATAAACCAAAGGGGTCTAAATAACTTATAAGAAGTAACAAAAATAATAACCACAAAAATGAAAATTAAAAGAAGCTACCTATATTTATAGCCAACTCCTTTCAATTTACTTCTGCTGCTATCAACTCTATACGATTTGCTCTTAGAAAAAATTTCATCCATAATATCCGTATCAAAAGCATAATTACCCAAGATATTTTCATTTTCATCCACATAAAACTCTCCGTCTTCATCCTCAGTGGCAAAGTTACCAGGAACAAGCTTAATAGGAGACAACTTACTAGGAGATTTTTTCTTTGAATTCAATCTTTCCAGTTGCTCCCTCTTTTCTTTGAAATATTCTTGTCTAAAAGCTGGACTTCTAATGAACTGAGCACGCACATCTTCCAACTGAATAGTGCTTTCCACCTCTAATTCCTCCTTAGACAAAATATTATTCTTATCAAAAACAGTATCAACCAACCCCGCTTGAATTTCCATGTTAGTGTCACGGCTCGGAGATTCCTCAATAGACTTGCTGGGAGAAGATTCCAAACTTGAATCAGATTGCAAAGAACGCTTTGCTATAATATTAGCAGCCTGTTTGGCAACTTTCCTAGCTTTTTTCCTTGCTAAAATGTCAGCATCAACCTCACCCCAATTTTTAGAGCCCATACTAACATCTGAGTCACTAGATTCCAATTATTCCTCCTCCTCCTCCTCCTCCTCCTCAATAATAACATTATCAAGGCCTAACTCAGATGCTAGGACATCAAATTTGTTTTTAACCACAACTTCAGTTTGCATCAACTCATCCACAAAAGGAGTATAATCATTCTCAAAAGGAGTAACAGATAAATAAGTACCTTTACTATGGGATTTCTTTCCTTTCACTTCATTCCGTTCGTCTTTAGAAAAACTCTGTGCAGCCATGTCTTCCTGATTTTTACGTAAAGCTATATCTTTCTGAGATGCAATAGTATTTTTACAATGGATAAACTTCATCTGAGCTTCACGCAACTCATCAGCAGATTTAGCAAGCTCCTTTTCCAACTGATTAGCTTCATCAATAACTTCAAGTGCATCTGCATGGCCTGCATGGATAGAATCTGTACGTGCATTATCTTCTTTAGTTGTAGTTTCACGAGACCCAACAGTTTCTGAAGTCTTAAAAGGTTTTGCTTTGTTCACGGCCTGTATCCCATCTTTGCTCACAGATTTAGCCATGAAATTTTTTTTGTTCACGACTCTTGTCTGGGTTTCCAACTCAGACACGGACTGAACTTCAGAGTTTTGCTTCTTCTCGGACTGAATTTGAGAAGATTGTGTACGTGAAGCAAGCGCTTCCTTGGCTGCAACTTTTGCATGGTTTGCATGAGCAGATTGTGTACGTGCAGCAAGCGCTTCCTTTGCTGTAATTACGTTTTTCAACCGAAGCTGAGCTTCACAAACCTCAGATTCAGAGCGATCAAGCTCCTCCTTCAACTGCGTATCATCAGCTGAAGCACCAACCTTATTATCCTCCATATTATCCAGATTCAAAGACTTCTCCTCCTCCTCATCAGTTTTAGCTGATTTTGCTTGCCAAACTTGGATTGTAGGTTTATGAACAATCTATTTTTCCTTACCAGCAGTCTTCATGCTATTATTCTTTTTGCATTCACCATCAACATGCCCAATAATATTGCAAGATAAACAGAATTTAGGTGAACTTGGTATATCAACATATTTCCAAAAAAATTTACCTCCTGCGGTGATAGAGATGCGCTCAGGAATATGCTTTGTGAAGTCTATATCAACCAAAACAGCTACGAAGTGACCATATTCCAGATTTAGGGTTCTTTGATCCACCACAATTGGTGTTCTAAGTATTTTCCCAGTAGAATGTAATGATCTCTCAGTCCATATCTCAATAGGGAGACCAAGAAACCGTACCCAAACAGCTGCATGGGACGTTCTTTGTTTATCAGGATTAAAACCTGGGTACCAATCAATCAACCTCAAAATTTGTTGATTGACAAACCACTTTTCAGCACGTATCTTCTCCTTGTCCAATTCTGATGATAACATAATAACAAAGAATCCTTTGCTCATAGGCATAAAATTACACCTATTCTTAAGTTTCCATTGATTTTCAAGGATTTTTTGAACCTCCACAAACTTTATACCTGTAGCATCCAGCCTAGCTATGAAGATATGTTGAAATGGCTTACACCCTTCCTGATAATAATCATTAGGAATGACAAGAGCTGGCTCACCCTCAACAAGAGTAGGGTTTGGTAACAAAGAAATATCAACTGAAGTTGGATTTAGGGTTTTACGTTCCCTAACTTTTTCAGCAAAAGAAACTGTTTTAGCATGGCTCTGATTTGAGCTACTAGGAATGTTAACTGAAGAATGAATCATCATGAATCAAAGAATTGATTATGATAATCCAAAGACGTAAAGCTTGAAACCCTAAACGTGAAAAAAATTGGTTTTCCAAAATCGCCAAAAAGAGAAAAAAAACGGACATTCTCTTTCTTCTGAGGATGGTTAATTTTTGTATTGGCTTTTTCTTTCAATTTGATTCAAATAGATGAAATTTGTTAGAATTTGGATTAGTTCTGGCTGGTCTTTCATCCTTCTTATATTGTGAAATTTGACTTCCTTAATATTTTCTTGAATCAACGTACATAGAAATGCAATTTTTACTAGACGTAATGTCTTAGAACATATTATTTGAGATTACAATACATTTTTCAAACTTTTTCTCTTAAAGATGAGTTTATCTCGTTTACAATTTAGTCTCAGAAATCTATTTCCGACTTATAACGAAGTGTGTAGACTTTTTGAGTTAACGTATATAAAATTCAACATTTTTATGAACACTTTCTTTTTTTGTTGGCTTTGTCTGTCTATTTGATTCAAGATACATGAAATTTGTTAGGATTTGGATTAGTCCTGCTTGGTCTTTCGTCCTTCTTCTATAGTGAAATTTGACTTCCTTCATATATTTTTGAATCAACGTACATAGAAATGCAATTTTTACTAGACGTACTGCCTTAGAACATATTAATTGTGATTACAATACATTTTTCGAAAAATTTCTGTTAAAGATGAGTTTATCTAGTTTACAATTTAGTCTCAGAAATCAACTTCCGACTTATAACGAAGAGTGTAGTGTTTTTTGAGTTAACGTATACAAAATTCAACATTTTTATGAACTCTTTATTTTTGTATTTGTTTTGTCTTTCAATTTGATTCAAATAGATGAAGTTTGTTAGAATTTGGATTAGTTCTGGCTGGTCTTTCATCCTTCTTATATTGTGAAATTTGACTTCCTTCATATTTTCTTGAATCAACGTACATAGAAATGCAATTTTTACTAGACGTAATGTCTTAGAACATATTATTTGAGATTACAATACATTTTTCAAACTTTTTATGTTAAAGATGAGTTTATCTCGTTTACAATTAAGTTTCAGAAATCAATTTCAGATGTATAAAGAAGTGTGTAGACTTTTTTGAGTTAACGTATCTAAAATTCAACATTTTTATGAACTCTTTCTTTTTGTGTTGGCTTTGTCTTTCTATTTGATTCAAGATAGATGAAATTTGTTAGGATTTGGATTAGTTCTTCTTGGTCTTTCATCCTTCTTCTATTGTAAAATTTGACTTCCTTCATATTTTCTTGAATCAACGTACATAGAAATGCAATTTTTACGAGACGGAATGCCTTAGAAAATATTATTTGTAATTACAATACATTTTTCAAACTTTTTCTGTTAAAGATGAGTTTATCTAGTTTACAATTTAGTCTCAGAAATCAATTTTCGACTTATACCGAAGTTTGTAGACTTTTTTGAGTTAACGTATATAAAATTCAACATTTTATGAACTCTTTCTTTTTGTGTTGGCTTTGTCTTTCTATTTGATTCAATATAGATGAAATTTGTTAGGATATGGATTAGTTCTGCTCGGTCTTTCATCCTTCTTCTATTGTGAAATTTGACTTCCTTCATATATTCTTGAATCAACGTACATAGAAATGCAATTTTTACTAGATGTACTGCCTTAGAACATATTAATTGTGATTACAATACATTTTTCAAAATTTTTCTGTTAAAGATGAGTTTATCTAGTTTACAATTTAGTCTCAGAAATCAACTTCCGACTTATAACGAAGAGTGACTTTTTTGAGTTAACGTATAAAAAATTCAACATTTTTATGATTCTTTATTTTTGTATTGGCTTTGTCTTTTAATTTGATTCAAATAGATGATATTTGTTAGAATTTGGATTAGTTATGGCTGGTCTTTCATCCTTCTTATATTGGGAAATTTGACTTCCTTCATATTTTCTTGAATCAACGTACATAGAAATGAAATTTTTACTAGACGTAATTCCTTAGAACATATTATTTGTGATTACAATACATTTTTCAAACTTTTTCTGCTAAAGATGAGTTTATCTAGTTTACAATTTAGTCTCAGAAATCAATTTCAGATGTATAACGAAGTGTGTAGACTTTTTTGATTTAACGTATATAAAATTCAACATTTTTATGAACTCTTTCTTTTTGTTTTGGCTTTGTCTTTCTATTTGATTCAGATAGATGAAATTTGTTAGGATTTGGATTAGTTCTTCTTGGTCTTTCATCCTTCTTCTATTGTGAAATTTGGACTTCCTTCATATTTTCTTGAATCAACACGTACATAGAAATGCAATTTTTACTAGACGTATTGCCTTAGAACATATTAATTGTAATTACAATATATTTTTCAAACTTTTTCTGTTAAAGATGAATTTATCTAGTTTACAATTTAGTCTCAGAAATCAATTTCCGACTTATACCGAAGTTTGTAGACTTTTTTGAGTTAACATATTTAAAATTCAACATTTTATGAACTATTTCTTTTTGTCTTGGCTTTGTCTTTCTATTTGATTCAATATAGATGAAATTTGTTAGGATTTGGATTAGTTCTGCTCAGTCTTTCATCATTCTTCTATTGTGAAATTTGACTTCCTTCATATATTCTTGAATCAACGTACATAGAAATGCAATTTTTAGTAGACGTACAGCCTTAGAACAATTTAATTGTGATTACAATACATTTTTCAAACTTATTCTGTTAAAGATGAGTTTATCTATGAGCAAGAGGGGGTATAAAAACCACACCCAATATTTGGATTAGCAATCTGTATGGATTAACTCCAATATACTTTCTAGAGAACCAACTAGACAGCCAGACTCAATCTAGAGACAAGTATATCGAGGAGTTAATATCTCTCTCTTGATTTGATTTTACTCAAGAAAATTGAAATCTGCGAGTCTTTATCAATACAAGGATAATAAACTTGGATGGTACCAAAGACCAATATCCAAGGATCAATCAATTTCCAATCAACAACCAAAGGTTGGATTTCACAATTGATCGATACAAAGGCACAACCTGTGATATTTCAATTATATAGAAAATATAATGCATAATAGAAATAACACAGACATGAGGAAACCGCAAATGCAGAAAAAACCCGGGACCTAGTCAAGATTGAACACCACACAGATAGATAAATATGTCTCCCACAGATAATCCTAAAAGTTTTGTTCTGTCTTTTGATAGAAATCAAGGTGAACAAGAACTAATTGATAAATCGGTCTTATATTCCCGAAGAACAACCTAGTATTATCAATCACCTCACAATAATCTAAATCGTATGGTAGCGAAACTAGATATTGCGGAATTACAAACGATGAGACGAAGATGTTTGTGATTTCTTTTTATCTTGCCCTATCGGAGATATAATCTCAAGTCAATTATTCAATTGAACTCGTACGATAGAAAATGGCAAGATCAGATCGCTCAACTACAAGAGAAGTAGTTTCGTCTGGCTTCACAATCCCGATGAAGTCTTTCAGTCATTAATCGACAGGGTCTCGAGAAGAAACCTACGATTAAAGGAGAATCGACTCTAGCAAACCAACTAGTATCACACAGGAGGTGTGGGGATTGGTTTTGCACAGTTGCTAGATGTCTCCTTATATAGTTTTCAAATCAGGGTTTGCAATCTAGGTTACCTTGGTAACAAAGCATTCAATAATCACTGTTAGATGAAAAACCTGATTTATCCAAGCTAAACCGTTAGATCGAAACTTAGCTTGTCACGCACAAATGAAATGTATTCATTTAGGTTTGAGTAACCATACCTAAACGTGTACATTGGTTGGTTCACGAATGGTTGACCAATGGTTATCCATATGAGTGCTTTCATATTAACCGTATTTATCTTTCTCATAACTAGTTCAAATGACTCATAAGAACTAGTTCAAATGACTTATAAGAACTAGTTCAAGAGTTGTTCAATTGCTTAGGTCTTTGTACATAGACACAATTGAAACAAAATCGGTTTGATTCATTTGAATCAATTCATGAACAATCTACCCACGGTTTGCAAAGATTGCATACCTTATAATTTATTGTTTTAAGTCCATGAACTACCGATTTGAGAAATAACTAGCTTGGGTACGCGTACCTTAGCTACCGGATTTTGAGTTGGTTTTAGTTTCCAAACTCAGCAGACTTTTTCGGGTGAAAAAGTTCCGCCAGTACGCGTACGGGTACGCGTACCTAAGGTCACTGGTTTTTGAGTTCGTAAACTTTAAACTCAGCAGAATTTCACGGACGTGAATTTCCGCCAAAACGCGTACGGGTACGCGTACCCAACCTGTCTCCTTCACCAATACCGCATGCACACATATGCACACACTTGGTTTCCGGCACATGGATTTATACACTAATGTGCGAACACACTTTATGTTAACATCCATAGGTGGTTACATATCCTCAACTCTACATTTCAATCATTGAAACATTCTTCTATAATGTTCTAGCAGTCGTTAGACATAAAGAATCGACTATTGTCATCAAAGTTATTTTCAAGATTGAAACGTCATCATGACTTTCTTCACGGGTAAAGATGAAAATGGTTAAAGAAAAAGCTTACCAACACGTATTTCGATAAAAAGATAGGCGAGTAAACTCGGATCGAAATAACAAATGTGTATGTAGGAAAACTATCATACTTATACGACTTTTGTCTCAAGAGTAGGAGATATAGTAGATAGACTTTTGAGTGACAGGATGAGTTCCAGTCTCCACATACCTTTTGGTCGGATGAAGTTCCACTGGTTCCTTGAGTAGTTCTTCGTCTTTGCAAGATAATCGCCATGGAGTCTGGAGCTCAACTATTCCTAACTATCAAAGACCGAGACTTAGTCATAAGTATGCTAGAAATCAAGACGTGTAGTTTTGATCACATATATATATATATATATATATATATATATATATATATATATATATATATATATATTATTTTTTTTAATTTTACGAGGTCAAATTTGATCACTAATATTGACAAACATGCTTGAGATAGCAACGCATGCGATTTCGACCGAGCAATGCTCTAACAATGACAAAACTATCATCAATACATATGGATTACAAAATAAATAAAACTTTGTAGCTTCTCGTCCACATGCTTGATCTCCATGGTGCTTCAACGTTACTTGAAACCTTCGTCTTTTCCAAGTACTCCCATGATTCCATAGATGTTCAATTCAGCATCATAGTTGTTGAAGTTCCGTAGCCATAACAATGAGAAAACAAAAGCTCTCGATCATTGTTATACAGTGTCATAGTATTATTACACAGCATCAAAGTTATCATATCACAACTTCAACAACAATACTATGGTGATATGTATCACTCCCCCTTAGTCAATACTTTCGTCTCAACATGAAAATCACTCCACCTTACATAATGACCCGTAAAGCACGTAAATCATATGTATTTGTAGTGTGAAATACACATTAATTCTCCCCCTTTTTGTCAATAAAATTGGCAAAGGTACGAAAACGGGATCCTAATGAAATTTCCACGAAGACGCTTCGTGACCAAAGAAAAGTACATATCAACTTGTTTAGATGCAATCATAAAGCCGAGGCTAAATGCATTCATCAATGAGTTTATAAAAATACAAGATAACCCCTAAATTATTCCACAGCCGCACTCCCCACAAAGATATGGAAATTAAGCGCAAGTTCAAAAGAACTCTCCCTCATTTGATGTCATTCCCAAGAGAACAACAAGAGCGACCTTACTTTTACAAGAAAAGGAGGATTTTATTGGACACCAAAAACCATAAGGAATGATTTTCTATATAAAAAAAACTCAACTAAACTAACCACAAGAGAACCCATGATTAATTTAATCGGAATACACAACCAAAATAACCACAAACGAATCTATGGTTAATCTAGTTGGAAATGCTCGACATAGGAGAACTTACCGAGCTACGACTAAGTTTACCATAAAAGAAATGATTAACTCAATCGTCTTATGCTCAACACAAGAAAAACTTATGAAGCATTGCAGTATACACATAAGATATGGATCAGGGAACGATTAATACTGCGGCATATACAAGGATTCATTCTATTTTCATCATTATTTGCACAATAACATACAATAGACATAATCCTTGTAAACAAAAGATTTTAACCTATCTTCCATCAATAATTTACATAATAGGCTTAATTTTTGTTTGTCAAAAGTTCATCGATCTTGTATCAATACTTGCATATCGACGTATAAAAGAGATAACTTTTGACATCATATGGGACAGTAATAGTTCATGGACGCAAACACACATATCCGATAACATATTGCAATATATAAAACCATAAAGATTAATACTACAATCATCATCTTCCAAATCAATTTTTAGAATTTAAATAAATAAACCTAAAAAATAAAGATGAAAACAAAACGATGGGCATTCCAAACACTAGTTATTCTTCCTAAGACATAAGAGATAAATTCTCATAAGAAGACTTTCTAGACAATAATATAGTCACCAATATAAAGAAGCACAATAGGCTACTCATCATCTTCATCTTCAGATATTGCGAAGGAGGAACGAACTTTGTCCATGTCTTCTTTAATATCGGGATACTTGGTAGCAATCACAAGTAATTGTTCTTGAACACAACTTACTTTGGTATTTAATTTAAAAACACATTTGTAAATTTGGCGAAGAAGCTTCGTAGAAGAATCACTTGAGCCATTAGTTGTATCACACCTTTTCCTCTTACAAGCATATCCCTTCATTCGATTGAAAGTACACGGCCAAACAAGCTTGGGGGTTCCAATGGAGTTCCCAATGGGTTCAATGGAGAAGTTGCGACAAATTCGCTCAATAAAGCATGGATAGCCTAACTTCTTGTCAACGGAAGTCGTGTCTGACATTTGAAAAATAATGAAACCACAAATGTCAAGACCTTTGGTTTCCATCACAAGGTAATAGACCAATTCCGCAAACTCACGACTCCAACGAGAGTTCTCAACCGCGGAAGGACAAAGGTTAGAAGTACCCAATTTTCCAAAAGACCTTAAAGTAAAATCTAGTTGATTAGTAGGAAATTTTCCTCCATTCCACACAACACTCTTTCCACACAGCTCTTTTGAAATAGTTTCTTGTGAAGGTCGTTCATCACTTGGTCTAGGAAGGCGAAAATCTCCCATCGGAATTCCGGTAATTATCAATTCTCTATTAACTAGAATCCTCACTCTATTAACCATGGTCTTGAATTCCATGTCCTCAGGGACAACATCATAAATGTTGGCATAGAAGATCCTAGTAAGAGTGTCAAAACCTTCACCAAGACCATCAAAGATGTTTCCAAGCTTGAATTTTTCAAAACAAGTTAAATCATCCTTATGCCCACTTGTCAAATCCAATTTCTTTTCTAAAATAAACCTAGAAGTAGAAATATTTTCAAATACTTTTCTACAAGATTCATCCACAAATCTAATCCTAAAAGAATTCTGATCAACATGAAGATCAATTGATGAGGATGAAGATCCTAGGTTGTATGAAAAACCTTTTGAACCCTTAACATTCTTCATAATTCTAAAAGGAAATAAGGGAGTGGGCAAGAGATTACTTACTTGAAGAATCTCTTCACAATTGTTCTTCAACAAGCTTTAATGGAGAGAAAACATGAACCCTAGAATAGTTCACGTACGCGGACTGTTTGGGGAGGAAGAAGGGTACGCGTACTCCAAACTTCTTTTATACCTACTCATGGGCTTGGACCCGTACACGAACCGCGACCCACTAAAGGTAAGTAGGTTTTTTGAAGGTACATACATTATTAAGGAAGGTACCTACTGAAAATCTTAAAAAAGGAATTAAATCAAAATCAACCCGTTACTTGCCCCATCTCAAGTCTTGTACAAATGGGGTGTAGCTAAACCTCAAATCAGGTGTTTGGAAACTGCAGAGAATTTCTCATGCGAGTTTTTCGGTTGATATTTGTAGCCAGAATCAGAAGTATATTGATAATACTTATAATTACTTGGGCTCCTTTTCTTATGACCAGGAATTGACCTTTTATGATAAATAGTTCCTTTTCCAATTACATATGAACTCTTATTGACTCCACCTGAATTGGTGTTGGGAACACTTTGTGCATAATCAAAAGATTTGACAGGCACAGAACTTTTATCAGAGAAGTTCAAGTTTTCCAGGGAATTTAGCTTTTCTAAGAATTTCAAAACTTTTTCAAACGCCCTAAACAGATCCTTGTCAATTGATCCTTTATGGTAGTATTCCTGAAAGAGATTAAGAGTAATTCTTGTGAGAGTCCATACGTTTGAGCGTTGACAATGCTTTCTTTGAAAATTCTTTTTAATTTTTTCCTTATATTGTTTTCTTACATCTAGATTTTTCGACATACTAGATGGAGTGTGATTATTATGAGGGACCGTAGGTCTAATGAATAATCTTTGAACAATCTTTAAGGATCTCTGGTGTACGTTACAGATGCTATGAGCAAGTCTCCCAAAACTATTTCCCATAGGGATAGACTTTTGAGGATCGAGCAAACACAAACTTATAAGATTTTATGGTGTTTGCCTGCTATGATACCAATTGAAAAAGCGGGGGTATAACAACCACACCCAATATTTCGATTAACAATCTATATGGACTAACTCCAATATACTTTCTAGAGAATAAACTAGACAGTCAGACTCAATCTAGAGACAAGTATATCGAGGAGTTAATATCTCTCTCTTGATTTGATTTTACTCAAGAAAATTGAAATCTGCGAGTCTTTATCAAATACAAGGATAATAAACTTGGATGGTACCAAAGACCAATATCCAAGGATCAATCAATTTCCAATCAATAATCAACAACCAAAGGTTGGATTTCGCAATTGATCGGTACAAACGCACAACCTGTGATATTTTAATTATATAGCAAAATATAATTTAGAATAGAAATAACACAGACACCAGAAATTTTGTTAACGAGGAAACTGCAAATGCAGAAAAACCCCGGGACCTAGTCCAGATTGAACACCACACTGTATTAAGCCGCTACAGACACTAGCTTACTACAAACTAACTTCGGTATGGACTGTAGTTGAACCCTAATCAATCTCACACTGATTCAAGGTACAGTTGCGCTCCTTACGTCTCTAATCCCAGCAGGATACTACGCACTTGATTCCATTAGCTGATCTCACCCACAACCAAGAGTTGCTACGACCCAAAGTCGAAGACTTTAGCAAACAAATCTGTATCACACAGAAAAGTCTACGAGGATAGATAAATCTGTCTCCCACAGATAAAACTAAAGGTTTTATTCTGTCTTTTGATAGAAATCAAGGTGAACAAGAACTAATTGATAAACCGGTCTTATATTCCCGAAGAACAACCTAGTATTATGAATCACCTCACAATAATCTAAATCGTGTGGTAACGAAACTAGATATTGCGGAATCACAAACGATGAGACGAAGAAGTTTGTGATTTCTTTTTATCTTGCCCTATCGGAGATATAATCTCAAGTCAATTATTCAATTGAACTCGTACGATAGAAAATGGCAAGATAAGATCGCTCAACTAAAAGAGAAGTAGTTTCGTCTGGCTTCACAATCCCAATGAAGTCTTTCAGTCGTTAATCGACAGGGTCTCGAGAAGAAACCTACGATTAAAGGAGAATCGAGTCTTGCAAACCAACTAGTATCACACAGGAGGTGTGGGGATTAGTTTTGCACAGTTGATAGACGTCTCCTTATATAATTTTCAAATCAGGGTTTGCAATCTAGGTTACCTTGGTAACAAAGCATTCAATAATCACCGTTAGATGAAAAACCTGATTTATCCAAGCTAATATATTTCAACCGTTATATCGAAACTTAACTTGTCACACACAAATGAAAATGTATTCATTTAGGTTTGAGTAACCGTACCTAAATGAAAAAGAAAAAAAATGAGAGGAAAGAGAAGCTCTGGCGAAAACACTAGGGTTTAGGATTTTTTCACGTAAGTTTCATTCACTTTGGATTCAATATGGTAGAAGATACTCATAGTTCATCACGGATTCATCAACACTAATCCTTTGCGGACAAGGTAAAGGCAAAACAAACCCTAAAGCCAACAGGATTTGATATTAATAGCTTACCTAATCCTACTCTGATTGATGGAGAGACATCCTTTGTTATACCTGCGGACTTCTATGAAAAGGGTTGTAAACCCTTTCAGCACAGCTTCATTGCAAGGTTAAACTTCACGGGACTGAAGTTCTTTGAGGTTAAAACAATTTTAATCTCTCAATGGCAGATTAATCCTAATTCTGTTAGGTTTATGACTATGGGAAAAGGTTTCTTTGTTATTATGCTACAAGATGAGGAAACAAAAGAGAGAATCATACGTAAAAAGTGGTTTTTTCAACAGCATGAACTCAAGTTAATGGATTGGTACCCAGGTTTTGATCCTGATCGTCAAAAAACTTCCCATGCAAACGTATGGGTTCACTTTACTGGATTACATGCAGAACTATGGACTGAGAAGAACTTGTTATCAATGGGAAAAGTTTTAGGGACTCCAATTGTTGTTGATCAAAGAACCCTAAATATGGAGTATGGAAACTTTGCCTCAGTTTTGGTAGATGTGGATTTTGCTAAACATATTCCAAGTAGAATTAAGATAACAGCTGGGGGGAGGACGTTTTGGCAATATTTGGATATTCCAAAATCACCTAAATTCTGTATGAAGTGCTGCATAATTGGTCATAATGATGATGAATGTAGAAGACAACCAAAGAATGATGAGAAATTGTCTAAGGCTGATGCGAAAGGGGAGTGGCAGAATGTGCGTAATAGGAGAAACCGTAAGGGAGGTGCTGGAGAGGATGCAACCAAGGCTGGTGAGGGTACAAGCGCTTTTGATGTAGGTGTTGGCGCTGTTGTAGGTGGTGTGAACGTTGGTGCTGTTGTGGTTAATGAGGTTGTTACCGGTGCTGGTGATAATGTAGATGATGCTCTTTCTGTAGGGGATGGTGGAGCTGTGGTGAATGGGGTGGTTGAAGCTGTTTTAGTGGAGAGTGTTGTTGGTTTGGAGCAAACTATTCAGCTAGAGAATGAATTAGCGTCTTCTGAAGCCAATTTTCATGCAACGTCTGAAGCTTTTGAGAAGGCTAAGAAGGCGTTAGCATTGAAAAAGGGTTTGGCTAGTGGGTTGTCAATGGTTGAAATTCCAACCTCAGCTAAGTCAGCTAAGAGTGGTGAATTTGCAAGAACTAATCACTCTAGTGATAGGAATGAGGCTAGTTCTTCTTTTACGCCGGTTGAGGCTGTTAATAAGTCATTGCAAGACATGGTGGTTGATAATATTGAGGATATCTCAAGCTACAGAGCTGTTGCTGAAGATTCTATCAGGATTTCTCCTAATAAGTTCAATGTCTTGAATGATGAGTTGGGTGTTGATAATGATGATGTTGAACACTCTTCTGGAGGGAGTTCGGATGCTGCTGAAAACTCTTCTGGAGGTAGTTCGGATGAAGAGTTGACGCCTGAGAAAGATTCATCAGGTGTTAAGGGTGTTAAGTGGGCGGAAATACCAGTGGATATGCCAAAGAAAAGTAGGAAACCAGTCCGGGTTTTGCTTACAAGTTCTAGTTCTTCTCAGCAACGTTTAAATGATTCCAAATCAGATTCGGATTTGAAGTGAATGCTTTGGGAAACCGAGTTAGAAAGGGTTTCTCACCTGTTTTAGAAAGTAGGATTCCTAGCAAGAATCCACAAGCTATTCATAAATATAAGAAGAGTGTTTCCTGATGAGAGTTCTCTATTGGAATATTAATGGGGTGGCGAAGGTGGAAGCGGGTAATAAGTTGCGTCAGTTGGTGCATGAGTTCAAGCCGGTTGTACTTTGTATTGCTGAGCCTAAGATTCGTTACACTGACAATGTTATGATAAGGTTAAATTTGGCTGGTTATAATAAGAAGGCAATTCATAATTCTACTTCTAGTTCTTTGGGTAATTTGTGGATTCTTTGGGATGATTGTATTGAGGAGCCGATGGTTATTAATATGTCTAGGCAGTCCATTACGGATAAAACTGAGGGGTTTTTTATCTCTTTTGTTCATGCTAGTTATATTCAAGTTTTTCGAAGGAGGCTTTGGAGTCAACTTGCTGCTGTTGACGCAACTACTCCTTGGTTGGTTATGGGTGATTTCAATTGTGTTCTTCGTCAAGATGAAAAGAAAGGGGGTAGGGTAACTCGTATATCTTGTATTAATGAGTTTTCTAATTGGATGGAGGATAATAACTTGTTTGAAGCTGATTCGTCGGGGTCTAAGTTTACTTGGACCAATGGACAGGCCGGTGTTGGTAGAATTATTAGTAAGTTGGATCGTGCTATTATTAATGAACCTTGGTTGTCTAAGTTTTCGAATTGGCGGTGTAAATCTCTTCCTAGGGAAGTTTCTGATCATTCGACTCTTATTGGTTTTCCTTTTTGTGATCCACGGCCTAGACGTGCTCCTTTTCGTATTCAGAAGATGTGGTTTTCTCATCCGGATTTTTTGAAGATGGTGGAGTTATCTTGGATGGCGCCGGTGTATGGTAATCATGGTTTTATATTTCCTTTCAAATTGAAGCGGTTGAAGGAGGCTATCAAGGTATGGAATCAATATGTTTTTGGAAATGTCAATGCTAGATCAAAGCAAGCAACTCTTAAGTTTGAGGTAGCTAGTAGAAATTCAGATGCTGATCCTTTTGATGTTTCTAAACTTAGTAATATGAAGGATGCTCTTGTTGAGGTTCAAGATATTCAAAGGCAGCAGAATATAATTTTAAAGCAAAAATCTAGAAATAAGTGGTTGTTGGAGGGTTCTAGTAACACTTCTTTATTTCACAACTCTATTAAATTTCGTAGAAGTGCTAATACAATCTCGGAGCTTGTTGCTGAAGATGGGAGTACTATTACCGAGCCGGTTCATCTTAGTGCTCATGTTGTTTCTTATTATCAGGCTAAATTCAATGGTGAGGATAGTCAGGTAGGTGAAACTCTTTTTGATTATGATCATGATTCTATTACTGTGGAAGAGTCGCATATGTTGGATGCTATTCCTACTTGTGATGAGATTAAACAGGCGGTTTTTGATTTGGGAGCTGATAGTGCGCCTGGTCCTGATGGTTTCTCGGGGTGTTTTTATAGACATTGTTGGGAGATTATTCATAGGGATCTGATTTTAGCGGTTACTTATTGCTGGCCTTCTAAAACCATTCCTAATGGGGTTAATTCTAGTCTTATTCTTTTGCTTGCAAAGGTTAGGGGAGCTGCTAGTTTGAATAACTTTAGGCCGATTGGTTTAAGTAATTTCTTCTTTAAGATTTTTACTAAAATCTTGTCTACGAGGCTTGGTAGTGTGGTGGGAAAGTTGGTGTCTGAAGAGCAGGTGTCTTTCATGAAGGGAAGGAATATTCATGAGAATATTAGTTTAGCTTCTGAGATGGTGAATGAATTGCACATCAAAAGGAAGGACGGTAATTTGGGATTGAAGCTTGATATCTCTCAGGATTTTGATATTGTGAGCTGGTCTTTTGTTCTTGAAGTTTTTAGAAGGTATGGTTTTTCTGAAGATTGGTGCTCTTGGATTTGGAAAATTCTGGAATCGGCGCGTTTTTCTATTCTTCTTAATGGTAGTCCGGAGGGTTACTTCAAGATTAATAGGGGTTTACGGCAGGGAGATCCTCTTTCTCCTCTTATTTTTGTTTTGATTGAGGAGGTGCTTAGCCGCAACATCACTAAACTCTTTCAGATTAAGGATATGTCTTATATGGTAAAGCGTAAGGGTATTGCTCCAACTCATTTATTCTTTGCTGATGATATTATGATTTTTTGCAAGGGAAATATGAAGAGTGTGAAGAATTTGGTGAAACTTTTGGGGAGTTACCAGCAAGCCTCAGGTCAAAGGGTTTGTAGGGAGAAGAGCAAGATTTACTTTGGTGGTGGGACTTTGAGTAGGCGCCGGACCATTGCTACCTTCTTGGGTAAGGCAATTTCTAACTTTCCTGATAGGTATTTGGGAGTTAAGGTGATGCCGGGAGTGTTAAAGTATAGTCACATCAGCAACGTTGTTGATAAGTTGAAGGATCAACTTTCGGTTCTGAAAGGTAAGATGTTATCTTTTCAAGATAGAGTTGTGCTTTCGAGCTATTCCATTCATAACATGGCTGTGTACAAATGGCCGGTGAAATTCACTCTTCAATGTGAGCGTGTGATTCGTAATTTTCTGTGGTCGGGTGATTCTAACCTTACTAGAGCTTTTGTAGTAGGTTTCGATAAGATTTGTAGTCCTTTAAAGGAAGGTGGTCTTGGGATCACTAGCCTAAGGACTATGAATAAAGCTTTGCTGATGAAATTGTGGTGGTCTATAAAATCTTCTCGTAAGAGGTGGGCTCGGTTTTTGGAAGCCAAATTCACTTGTAGGGATGGTCGTATTAAGATGGCGGGGGTGAAATCTTCTATTCTTCCTGGTATTCGTTGGGTTCATAAGGATATGGTGAATAACACGAAGTGTTTTATTGGTGATGGTAGGGATACTTCTTTATTCTTTGATATTTGGTATGGAAATTCAACCTTATCTAGTGTTTTAAATCGCACGGACTTAGACAGATCAGCTCGTGTATGTGATATTATTGTGCAAGGTGATTGGCAGATTCAAGGAGTTCATTTGCAGCTCCTCTTAAGTGCTGGTGTGGTGCAACAAGATTTACCAAAAATTCATATGGGAGTGGATAGGCGTATTTGGATGCCTGATTTACAAGGTAAATTTTCTGTCAAGGCAGCAAGGGAGTTGATTAGGAAGAAATATCCTATTTTGAGGGAGGCGTGGCTGTTATGGAAGAGGGTGGTGCATCCTTCATTGGCGGATCAGAACTGGAAGTTTATTCATGGTGCGTGTGCAACTCTTGATAAGGTACGCAGCAGATTCAAATTTCAACTTGCATCTAAATGTAGTGTGTGTCAGATTGAGGAGGAGTCTCTCCAACATGTTCTTTGGAGCTGTAATTTTGCGCAAAGAGCTTGGGAGTGGATTGAAGGTATTTTCAAAATTAAACCTCATTATGATATTATTACTTCTTACCAAGAGGCAAAAAATCATAGTGGTATTGTTAAGGATTTGTGGTTGGTAGTGAATTTGGTTGTGCGTTCAGAATTATGGTTCACTAGAAACAAAAAAGTGTATGAAAAGAAGAATCATTGTTGGTCTTTATTTCAAAAACGTGTTTTTAATTTGATGCAAGAATATTCAGTTCGAATGAAGAGTTTTATGCATAATTCTTTGGAAGACTTGAGAATTCTGGAGTTTTTTCGAGTTCGGCATAGAAAGGTGAAGTTTACTGATCCTAAGGAGTGTTTTTGGTTTCCTCATAATGCTAATGAATTGCTTTTGTGCACGGATGGCGCCTCAAGAGGTAATCCAGGGGTGGCGGGAGCTGGTGTTGTTGCAAGGAATGCAAATTGTGAAGTGGTTGGTGCTATGTGTATTGGCTTGGGAGTTACTTCTAATTATTTGGCTGAATTGTATGGTATTATTGTGGGTATGGAGTGGGAAGTTCAGTGGGGATATGATTGCATTGTTATTAGATCAGATTCTACAAGTGTGTTGAAGGCTTTGGAAGAAGAAAACGTTCCTTGGTTTGCTAGGCAAAGATGGATGAAAGTTAAAGGTTTATATGGTTCAATTCGTTTTGAACATTCCTTTAGAGAGGCAAATTTTGCAGCTGATACCATGGCAAAGCGTCGTTGTTTATTAGAGGACGGGGTTGGTATTCATTTTGAAGGTCGCCCAGTTTTCTTAAGTTCAATTGAATTCCCAAATGTAATTTATTATCGTTTTAAATAGGTTTTAGGAGTTTTTGGGGTCACATTGATCTCTTTCCTCCTATATCTATCTTGTAAATAACTTTTTTATCAATATAATTTCTTGACTTAGCAAAAAAAAAAAACCGTACCTAAACATGTACATTGGTTGGTTCACAAATGGTTGACCAATGGTTAGCCATATGAGTGCTTTCATATTAACCGTATTCATCTTTCTCATAACTATTTCAAATGACTCATAAGAACTACACAACTGAAACAAAATCGGTTTGATTCATTTGAATCAATTTATGAACAATGTACCCACGGTTTGCAAAGATTGCATTCCTTATAATTTATTGTTTTAAGTCCATGAACTGCCGATTTGAGAAATAACTAGCTTGGGTACGCGTACGGGTATGCGTACCTTAGCTACCGGATTTTGAGTTGGTTTTAGTTTCCAAACTCAGCAGACTTTTTCGGGTGAAAAAGTTCCGCCAGTACGCGTACCTAAGGTGACTGTTTTTTGAGTTCGTAAGCTTCAAACTCAGAAAAATTTCACGGACGTGAATTTCTACCAGTACGCGTACCCGACCTGTCTCCTTCACCAATACTGCATGCACACATATGCATGCACTTGGTTTCCGGCATATGGATTTATACACTAATGTGCGAACACACTATGTGCTTACATCCATAGGTGGTTACATATTCTCAACTCTACATTTCAATCATTGAAACATTCTTCTATAATGTTATTACAGTCGTTAGACATAAAGAATCGACTATCGTCATCAAAGTTATTTTCAAGATTGAAACGTCATCATGACTTTCATCATGGGTAAAGATGAAAATGGCAACACGTATTTCGAGAAAAATATAGGCGAGTAAACTCGGCTCGAAATAACAAATGTGTATTTTTTTTTGCTAGATCAAAAAGGTTTATTAAGCAAAAAAACGTAATTACAAGAATTACAAGATGAGAGGCACAAGGCCTTCCCACCCCCATAAACCAAAGGGGTGAAAAACAACAAAATAACTAACAAAAAATAAACAACAAACCCAAAAAAATAACAAGAAAAACTAACAAAGGAAAACATTAAGAGTTTCCACTCCCTCCTTTGTTCTTATTTTTCTTCTTTGGAGTTTGCATTCTTTTTAATTGGTCTTGTATTTCCTTGCAATACTCCTTGCGAAAAGATAAATCTTTCACAAACTGTTGTTGAATATCAAATTTTGATATTCTAAGAAGAACTTCATGCTCCTCTTTAGATAAATGCACCTCTCTATGAGTACTCAAAACTTTATGCAGTTGCAGACTAGCATTGTGCTCAACTGTTGTTGAAATAACAAATGTGTATGTATGAAAACTATCATACTTATACGACTTTTGTCTCAATAGTAGATAGACTTTTGAGTGACAAGATGAGTTCAAGTCTCCACATACCTTTTGGTCGAATGAAGTTCCACTGGTTCCTTGAGTAGTTCTTCGTCTTTGCAAGATAATCGCCATGGAGTCCGGATCTCAACTATTCCTAACTATCCTAGACCGAGACTTAGTCATAAGTATGCTAGAAATCAAGGCATATAGTTTTGATCACTAATATTGACAAACATGCTTGAGGTAGCAACGCATGCGAGTTCGACCGAGCAATGCTCTAACAATGACAAAACTATCAATACATATGGATTACAAAATAAATAAAACTTTATAGCTTCTCGTCCACATGCTTGATCTCTTTGGTGCTTTAACGTTACATGAAAACTTCATCTTTTCCAAGTACTTCCATGATTCCATAGATGTTCAATTCAGCATCATAGTTGTTGAAGTTCCGTAGCCATAACAATGAGAAAACAAAAGCTCTCGATCATTGTTATACAGTGTCATATAGTATTATTACACAACATCAAAGTTCTCATATCACAACTTCGACAACAATACCATGGTGATATGTATCACTCCCCCTTAGTCAATACTTTCGTCTCAACATGAAAACCACTCCCCCTTACATAATGACCCATAAAGCACGTAAAGCATATGTATTTGTAGTGTGAACTACACATTAATTCTCCCCCTTTTTGTCAATAAAATTGGCAAAGGTACGAAAACGAGATCCTAATGAAATTTCCACGAAGACGCTTCGTGACCAAAGAAAATTACATATCAACTTGTTTAGATGCAATCATAAAGCCGAGGCTAAATGCATTCATCAAGGAGTTTATAAAGATACAAGATAACCCATGAATTATTCCACAACCGCACACCCCACAAAGATAAGGAAATTAAGCGCAAGTTCAAAAGAACTCTCCCCCATTTGATGTCATTCCCAAGAGAACAACAAGAGCGACCTTACTTTTACAAGAAAAGAAGGATTTTATTGGACACTAAAAACCATAAGGAATGATTTTCTATATCCAAAAAACTCAATTAAACTAACCACAAGAGAACACATGATTAATTTAATAAGAATACACAACCAAAATAACCACAAACGAATCTATGATTAATCTAGTTGGAAATGCTTGACATAAGAGAACTTACCGAGCTACGACTAAGTTCACCATAAAAGAAATGATTAACTCAATCGTCTTATGCTCAATACAAGAAAAACTTATGGAGCATTGCAGTATACACATAATATATGGATCAGGGAATGATCAGTACTGCGACATGTACAAGGATTCATTCTCTTTTCATCATTATTTTCACAATGACATACAATAGACATAATCCTTGTAAATAAAAGATTTTAACCTATCTTCCATCAATAATTGACATAATAGGCTTAACTTTTGTTTCTCAAAAGTTCATCGATCTTGTATCAATACTTGCATATCGACATATAAAAGAGATAACTTTTGACATCATATGGGACAGTAATAGTTCACGGACGCAAACACACATATCCCATAACATATTGCAATATATAAAACCATAAAGATTAATACCACAATCATCATCTTCCAAATAAATTTTTAGAATTTAAATAAATAAACCTAACAAATAAAGATGAAAACAAAACGATGGGCATAGCTATGTGTACTCACAATAATGGCTATTCCAAACTCTAGTTATTCTTCCTAAGAATTAAGAGATAAATTCTCATAAGAATACTTTCTAGACAAACATAATCTAATCACCAATATAAAGAAGCACAAGAAGCTACTCATCATCTTCATCTTCAGAGATTACGAAGGAGGAACGAACTTTGTCCATGTCTACTTTAATATCGGGACACTTGGTAGCAATCACAAGTAAATTTTCTTGAACACAACTTACTTTGGTATTCAATTTACAAACACATTTGTAAATTTGGCGAAGAAGCTTCGTAGAAGAATCACTCGAGCCATTAGTTGTGTCACACCTTTGCCTCTTACAAGCATATTCCTTCATTCTATTGAAAGTACACGGCCGAACAAGCTTGGGGGGTTCCAATGGAGTTCCCAATGGGTTCAATGGAGAAGTTGCGACAAATTCGCTCAATCAAGCATGGATAGCGTAACTTCTTGTCAAAGGAAGTCATGTCTAACATTTGAAAAATAATGAAACCACAAATGTCAAGACCTTTGGTTTCCATCACAAGGTAATAGACCAATTCCGCAAACTCACGACTCCAACGAGAGTTCTCTACTGTGGAAGGACAAAGGTTAGAAATACCCAATTTTCCAAAAGACCTTAAAGGAAAATCTAGTTGATCAGCAGGAAATTTTCCTCCATTCCACACAACACTCTTTCCACACAGCTCTTTTGAAATAGTTTCTTGTGAAGGTCGTTCATCACTTGTTCTAGGAAGGCGAAAATCTCCCAACGGAATTCCGGTAATTTTCGAAATTAATTCTCTATTAACTAGACTCCTCACTCTATTAACCATGGTCTTGAATTCCATGTCCTCAGGGACAACATCATAAATGTTGGCATAGAAGATCCTAGTAAGAATGTCAAAACCTTCACCAAGACCATCAAAGATGTTTCCAAGCTTGAATTTTTCAAAACAAGTTAAATCATCCTTATGCCCACTTGTCAAATCCAATTTCTTTTCTAAAATAAACCTAGAAGTAGAAATATTTTCAAATACTTTTCTACAAGATTCATCCACAAATCTAATCCTAACAAAATTCTGATCAACATGAAGATCAATTGATGAGGATGAAGATCCTAGGTTGTATGAAAAACCTTTTGAACCCTTAACATTCTTCATGATTCTAAAAGGAAATAAGGGAGTGGGCAAGAGATTACTTACTTTAAGAATCTCTTCACAATTGTTCTTCAACAAGCTTTAATGGAGAGAAAACATGAACCCTAGAATAGTTCACAAATGGTGTTTGCCTGCTCTGATACCAATTGAAAAAGCGGGGGTATAACAACCACAAACTTATAAGGTTTTATGGTGTTTGCCTGCTCTGATACCAATTGAAAAAGTGGGGGTATAACAACCACACCCAATATTTCGATTAGAAATCTGTATGGACTAACTCCAATATACTTTCTAGAGAATCAACTAGACAGTCAGACTCAATCTAGAGACAAGTATATCGAGGAGTTAATATCTCTCTATTGATTTGATTTTACTCAAGCAAATTGAAATCTGCGAGTCTTTATCAAATACAAGGATAATAAACTTGGATGGTACCAAAGACCAATATCCAAGGATCAATCAATTTCCAATCAACAATCAACAACCAAAGGTTGGGTTTCACAATTGATCGGTACAAACGCACAACCTGTGATATTTCAATTATATAACAAAATATAATGTGGAATAGAAATAACACAGACACCAGAAATTTTGTTAACGAGGAAACTGCAAATGCAGAAAAACCTCGAGACCTAGTCCAGATTGAACACCACACTGTATTAAGCCGCTACAGACACTAGATTACTACAAACTAACTTCGTTCTGGACTGTAGTTGAACCCTAATCAATCTCACACTGATTCAAGGTACAGTTGCGCTCCTTACGTCTCTGATCCCAGCAGGATACTACGCACTTGATTCCCTTAACTGATCTCACCCATAACCAAGAGTTGCTACGACCCGAAGTCGAAAACTTTAGCAAACAAATCTGTATCACACAGAAAAGTCTACGAGGATTGATAAATCTGTCTCCCACAGATAAACCTAAAAGTTTTGTTCTGTTTTTTGATAGAAATCAAGGTAAACAAGAACTAATTGATAAACCGGTCTTATATTCCCGAAGAACAACCTAGTATTATCAATCACCTCACAATAATCCAAATCGTATGGTAGTGAAACTAGATATTGCGGAATCACAAACGATGATACGAAGATGTTTGTGATTTCTTTTTATCTTTCCCTATAGGAGATATAATCTCAAGTCAATTATTCAATTGAATTCGTACGATAGAAAATGGCAAGATCAGATCGCTCAACTACAAGAGAAGTAGTTTCGTCTGGCTTCACAATCCCAATGAAGTCTTTCAGTCGTTAATCGACAGGGTCTCGAGAAGAAACCTACGATTAAAGGAGAATCGAGTCTAGCAAACCAACTATTATCACACAGGAGGTATGGGGATTAGTTTTGCACAGTTGCTAGACGTCTCCTTACATAGTTTTCAAATCAGGGTTTGGAATCTAGGTTACCTTGGTAACAACGCATTCAATAATCACCGTTAGATGAAAAACCTTATTTATCCAAGCTAATATCCTTCAACCGTTAGATCGAAACTTAGCTTGTCACACAAAAATGAAATGTATTCATTTAAGTTTAAGTAACCGTACCCTAAACGTGTACATTGGTTGGTTCACAAATGGTTGACCAATTGTTATCCATATGAGTTCTTTCATATTAATCGTATTCATCTTTCTCATAACTAGTTCAAATGACTCATAATAACTAGTTCAAGAGTTGTTTAATTGCTTAGGTCTTTATACATAGACACAACTGAAACAAAATCTGTTTGATTCATTTGAATCAATTCATGAACAATGTACCCACGGTTTGCAAAGATTGCATTCCTTATAATTTATTGTTTTAAGTCTATGAACTACCGATTTGAGAAATAACTAGCTTGGGTACGCGTACGAGTATGCGTACCTTAGCTACCGGATTTTGAGTTGGTTTTAGTTTCCAAACTCTGAAGACTTTTTCGGGTGAAAAAGTTCCGCCAGTACGCGTACGGGTACGCGTAGGTTTTTTAGTTCGTAAAATTCAAACTCAGCAGAATTTCACGAACGTGAATTTACGTTATTACGCGTACGGGTACGCGTACCCAACCTGTCTCCTTTACCAATACCGCATGCACACATATGCACGCACTTGGTTTCCGGCACATGGATTTATACACTAATGTGCGAACACACTATATGCTTACATCCATAGGTGGTTACATATTCTAAACTCTACATTTCAATCATTGAAACATTCTTCTATAATGTTATAACAGTCGTTAGAAATAAAGAATCAACTATCATCATCAAAGCTATTTTGAAGATTGAAACGTCATCATGAATTTCATCACGGGTAAAGATGAAAACGGTTGAAGCAAAACCTTACCAACACGTATTTCGAGAAAAAGATAGGCGAGTAAACTCGTCTCTAAATAACAAATGCGTATGTAGGAAAACTATCATACTTATACGACTTTTGTCTCAAGAGTAGGAGATAGAGTAGATAGACTTTTGAGTGACAAGATGAGTTCAAGTCTCCACATACCTTTTGGTCGGATGAAGTTCCACTGGTTCTTTGAGTAGTTCTTCGTCTTTGCAAGATAATCGCCATGGAATCTGGAGATCAACTATTCCTAACTATCCTAGACCGAGACTTAGTCATAAGTATGCTAGAAATCAAGACATATAAATTTGATCACTAATATTGACAAACATGCTTGAGATAGCAACGCATGCGAGTTCGACCGAGCAATGATCTAACAATCTAGTTTACAATTTAGTCTCAGAAATCAACTTCCGACTTATAACGAAGAGTGTAGACTTTTTTGAGTTAACGTATAAAAAATCTAACATTTTTATGAATTCTTTATTTTTGTATTCGCTTTGTCTTTCAATTTGATTCAAATAGATGAAATTTGTTACAATTTGGATTAGTTCTGGATGGTCTTTCATCCTTCTTCTATTTTGAAATTTGACTTCCTTCATATTTTCAAACTTTTTCTGTTAAAGATGAGTTTATCTAGTTTACAATTTAGTTTCTGAAATCAATTTCAGACTTATAACGAAGTGTGTAGACCTTTTTGAGTTAACGTATATGAAATTCAACATTTTTATGAACTCTTTCTTTTTGTGTTGGTTTTGTCTTTCTATTTGATTCAAGATAGTTGAAATTTGTTAGGATTTGGATTAGTTCTTCTTGGTCTTTCATCCTTCTTCTATTGTGAAATTTGCCTACCTTCATATTTTCTTGAATCAACGTATATAGAAATGCAATTTTTACTAGACGTAATCCCTTAGAACATATTATTTGTGATTACAATACATTTTTCAAACTTTTTATATTAAAGATGAATTTATCTAGTTTACAATTTAGTCTCAGAAATCAATTTCCGACTTATAACGAAGTGTTATATACTTTTTTGAGTTAACGTATATTAAACTCAACATTTTTATGAACTATTTCTTTTTGTGTTGGCTTTGTCTTTCTATTTTATTCAAGATCGATGAAATTTGTTAGGATTTGGATTAGTTCTGCATGGTCTTTCATCCTTCTTCTATTGTGAAATTTGGCTTCCTTCATATTTTCTTGAATCAACGTACATAGAAATGCAATTTTTACTAGACGTTCTGCCTTAGAACATATTAATTGTGATTACAATAAATTTTTCAAACTTTTTATATTAAAGATGAATTTATCTAGTTTACAGTTTAGTCTCAGAAATCAACTTCCGACTTATAACGAAGTGTGTATACTTTTTTGAGTTAATGGATAAAAAATTCAACATTTTTATGAACTCTTTATTTTTGTATTGGCTTTGTCTTTCAATTTGATTCAAATAGATGAATATTGTTAGAATTTGGATTAGTTATGCCTGGTCTAATCCTCTTGAGTTGTTTAAGAAACTTAAAGTGCTGTAACGCTCAACATTTGGCATAATTACTATTAAAATCGGTAAAACTGGCTTTTTGATAGCATATTATCGAATTTTACTAAAATCTAAACACCATTTTCCATCAAAATAGATCCCTCCTTAGTTTTTTTACTAATCCCGGGTCATTGGTTTCAAACAACATATTTTCCTAGTATATAGGTTTTTCTTTTTATAAGTTAAAAATTATATTAATAGATAACAAAGTTTACAAGAGAATTTTACAAGAAAAGAGGCTTGAATCCCCAAAAAATTATAAACTTATAAACTAGTATATTGAAACTACCCTTGAAAGCGCTCTGGAACTAGAAAACGACCTTTAAGAGCTGATAAACCTTAAAATCTTTGTTGAAAACTGAGGACCATGTGATGTACTGACATCATTGGAAATTTTCCCATCAAAATACAATCCTCTTGAGTTGTTTAAGAAACTCAAAGTGCTGTAACACTAACTATTTGGCATAATTAATATTGAAATCGGTAAAACTGGCTTTTTAATAGCATATTATGGAATTTGCCTAAAATATATAAACCATTTTCCATCAAAATAGATCCCTCAATTAATTTTTTAACTAATCCCGGGTCATTGGTTTCAGACAGGATATTTTCTGAGTATATAGGAACTACCCTTGAAAGCGTTCTGAAAGCGCTTTGGAACTAGAAAACGACCTTTAAGAGCTGATAAACCTTAAAATCTTGGTTGAAAACTGAGGACCATGTGAGATACTGACATCGTTGGCCCTTTTCCCATCCAAATACTCTCCTCTTGAGTTGTTTACGAAACTCAAAGTGCAGTAACGCTCAAAATTTGGCATAACTAGTATTAAAATCGGTAAAACTGGCTTTTGGATATCATATTATGGAATTTTCCTAAAATATAAACACCATTACCCATCAAAATAGATCCCTCTTAGTTTTTTTACTAATCCCGGGTCATTGGTTTCAAACAGGATATTTTCCTAGTATATTGGAACTACCCTTCAAAGAGCTCTGGAACTAGAAAACGACCTTTAAGAGATTATAAACTTAAGATCTTGTTTGAAAATTGAGGACCATGTGACGTACTGACATCGTTGGCCCTTTTCCCATCTAAATACTCTCATCTTGATTTGTTTAGGAAACTCAAATTGCTGTAACGCTCAACATTTGGCATAACTACTATTAAAATCGGTAAAATTGGTTTTTTTATAGCATATTATGGAATTTTCCTAAAATCTAAACACCATTTCCAATAAAAATATATCCCTCCTTAGTTTTTGTACTGATCCCCGATATTTCATTGTATATAAGAATTACCCTTGAAAGCGCTCTGGAACTAGAAAACGACTTTTAAGAGCTGATAAACCGTAAAATCTTGGTTGAAAACTGAGGACCATGTGACGTACTGACATCGTTGGCCCTTTTCGCATCCAAATACTATCCTCTTGAGTTGTTTAAGAAACTTAAAGTGTTGCAACACTCAACATTTGGCATAATTACTATTGAAATCGGTAAAACTGGATTTTTGATAGCATATTATGAAATTTGCCTAAAATCTAAACACCATTTTCCATCAAATAGATCCCTCCTTAGTTTTTTTACTAATACCGGGACATTGGTTTCAAACAGGATATTTTCCTAGTATATAGGTTTTTTTTATAAGTCAAAAATTGTATTAATGGATAACAAAATTTACAAGACAAGTTTACAAGAAAAGAGGCTTAAAGCCCCAAAAACGTATAAACTTATAAACCAGTATATAGGAACTACCCTTGAAAGCACTCTAGAACTAGAAAACGACTTTTAAGAGCTGATAAACCTTAAAATCTTTGTTGAAAACTGAGGACCATGTGATGTACTGAATCGTTGGCCCTTTTCCCATCCAAATACAATCCTCTTGAGTTGTTTAAGAAACTCAAAGTGTTGTAACGCTCAACATTTGGCATAATTACTATTGAAATAGGTAAAATTGGCTTTTTAATAGCATGTTATGGAATTTGCCTAAAATATATACACCATTTTCCATCAAAATATATCCCTCAATTTTTTTTACTAATCCCGGGTCATTGGTTTCAAACAGGATATTTTCTGAGTATATAGGAACTACCCTTGAAAGCGTTCTGAAAGCGCTCTGGAACTAGAATATGTCCTTTAAGAGATGATAAACCTTAAAATCTTGGTAGAAAACTGAGGACCATGTGAGGTACTGACATCGTTAGCCCTTTTCCCATCCAAATACTCTCCTCTTGAGTTGTTCACAAAACTCAAAGTGCGGTAAAGCTCAAAATTTGGCATAACTACTATTAAAATCAGTAAAACTGGCTTTTCGATATCATATTATGGAATTTTACTAAAATCTAAACACCATTTCCCATCAAAATAGATCCCTCCTTAGTTTTTTTACTAATCCCGGGTCATTGGTTTCAAACAGGATATTTTCCTAGTATATTGGAACTACCCTTGAAAGCGCCTTCGAACTAGAAAACGACCTTTAAGCTTATAAACCTTAAGATCTTGGTTAAAAACTGAGGACCATGTGACATAATGACATCGTTGGCCCTTTTCCCATCCAAATACTCTCCTCTTGAGTTGTTTACGAAACTCAAAGTGCTGTAACGCTCAACATTTGGCATAACTACTATTAAAATAGGTAAAACTGGGTTTTCTATATCATATTATGGAATTTTCCTAAAATATAAACACCATTTCCCATCAAAATAGATCCCTTATTAGTTTTTGTACGAATCCCCGATATTTCATAGTATATAAGAACTACCCTTGAAAGCGCTTTGAAACTAGAAAACTACCCTTTAAGAGCTGATAAACCTTAAAATCTTGGTTGAAAACTGAGGACCATGTGAGGTACTGACATCGTTAGCCCTTTTCCCATCGGAATACTCTCCTCTTGAGTTGTTTACAAAACTCAAAGTGCAGTAACGCTCAAAATTTGGCATAACTACTATTAAAATCGGTAAAACTGGCTTTTCGATATCATATTATGGAATTTTCCTAAAATCTAAACACCATTTCCCATCAAAATAGATCCCTCCTTAGTTTTTTTACTAATCCCGAGTCATTGGTTTCAAACATGATATTTTCTTAGTATATAGGAACTACCCTTGAAAGCATTCTGAAAGCGCTCTGTAACTAGAAAACGACCTTTAAGAGTTGATAAACCTGAAAATCTTGGTTGAAAACTGAGGACCATGTGAGTTACTGACATCGTTAGCCTTTTTCCCATCAAAATACTCTCCTCTTAAGTTGTTTACAAAACTCAAAGTGCAGTAACGCTCAAAATTTGGCATAACTACTATTAAAATCGGTAAAATTGGCTTTTCGATATCATATTATGGAATTTTCCTAAAATATAAACACCGTTTCCCATCAAAATAGATCGCTCCTTAGTCTTTTTACTAATCCCGGGTCATTGGTTTCAAACAGGATATTTTCCTAGTATATTGGAACTACCCTTGAAAGCGCTATGGAACTAGAAAACGAGCTTTAAGCTTATAAACCTTAAGATCTTGGTTGAAAACTGAGGACCATGTGACGTACTGACATCGTTGGACTTTTTCCCATCCAAATACTATATTCTTGAGTTGTTTAAGAAACTTAAGGTGCTGTAACGCTTAACATTTGGCATAATTACTATTGAAATCGGTAAAACTGGCTTTTAGATAGCATATTATGGAATTTTCCTAAAATCTAAACACCATTTTCCATCAAAATAGATCCCTCCTTAGTTTTTTAACTAATCATGGGTGATTGGTTTCAAACATGATATTTTGCTAGTATACATGAACTACCCTTGAAAGCGTTCTGAAAGTGCTATGGAACTAGAAAACGACTTTTAAGAGCTGATAAACCTTGAGATCTTGGTTGAAAACTGAGGACCATGTGACGTACTGACATCGTTGGCCCTTTTCCCATCCAAATACTCTCCTCTTGAGTTGTTTAAGAAACTTAAAGTGTTGTAACGCTCAACATTTGGCATAAGTACTATTGAAATCGGTAAAACTGGATTTTCTATAGCATATTATGGAATTTGCCTAAAATATAAACACCATTTTCCATCAAAATAGATCCCTCCTTAGTTTTTTTACTAATCCCCGATATTTCATAGTATATAATAACTACCCTTGAAAGCGCTTTGAAACTAGAAAACTACCCTTTAAGAGCTGATAAACCTTAAAATCTTGGTTGAAAACTTAGGACCATGTGACGTACTGACATCGTTGGCCCTTTTCCCATCCAAATACTATCCTCTTGAGTTATTTAAGAAACTTAAGGTGCTGTAACGCACACCATTTGGCATAATTACTATTGAAATCAGTAAAACTGGCATTTAGGTAACTTTTAATTATTGAAATCAGTAAAACTGACTTTTAGATAGTAAAACTTAAGGTGCTGTAACATCAGGTCCAGGAGCACTATCCGCATCCAAATCAAAGACAGCTTGTTTGATTTCTTCATAAGAAGGCACCAAATCTATACACACACACTCCTCTGCAGTAATGGATGGGTGATCATAATTAAAAATCCCTTTCTCAATTGGCAAATCATCACCATTAAACTTAGCTTCATAGTAGGAAACTACATGATCCCTAAGTTGAACAGCCTCAGTAATAGTAGTACCATCCTCCGCAACAAGCTTAGAAATAGTATTATGACACCTCCTAGTCTGTACGCTATTATGGAAAAAAGAAAAATTGCTAGAACCCTCCAACAACCATTTATTGCGAGATTTCTGTGTTAACATAATATTCTGCTGCATCCGAATATCCTGAACCTTTACTGTTGCATCCTTCACCACATTGAATTTTTCTATATCCGAAGGATCTTCATCAGAATTTCTCAAAGCCACCTCCATATGCAATTGAGCTTGTTTCAATCTACTATTAACATTACCAAAAACAGATTGGTTCCATAATTTAATAGCTTCCTTTAAGCGTTTCAGCTTGAAAGGATAAATAAAATCAGGCGAACCAATAACCAGAGCACTCCAATAATCAGACGTAAAATCAGGATGTGTAAACCACATTTTTTGAATGCTAAAAGGGGCGCGCCTTGGTCTTTGAGTAACAAAAGAGTAACCAATAAGTACTGAATGGTCATAAACTTCCCTTGGAAGAGATTTACACCTCCAAGTCATATACTTATTAGCCATACATCATTGATAACAACACGATCCAATTTACTTACAATTCTATGGATACCAGATTGGCCATTAGACCAAGTAAGACGACTACCCAAAGAATCAGCTTCAAACAGATTAATGTCCTCCATCAAATCCGAGAATTCATTAATACAAGAAGTTCTTGGTGCATTACCACCTTTCTTCTCATCATTACGAAGAACACAATTAAAGTCACCAATAATTAACCACATACTAGTTTCAAAGAAATTCAGCTGCTGCCAAAGTCCCCTGCATGTCACTTGTATGTAACTAGCATGGACAAAACAAATAAAAACCTCATCAATCTTAATAGTAATAGATTGACGAGTAGAATCAATCACCTCCGGATCATTGAAAACATCTAGCCAAATAACCCATAAATTCCCAACCCGAGCAGCCGTAGAATTATGAACAACAGAAGTTTTAAAACCTGGCAATTTTAACCTCAACAAAACATTATCAGAGTAAGCAATCTTTGGTTCAGCAATGCATAAAACCTCAGGCTTGTGCTCTCTAACTAACTCTCGTAATTTAATACCTGCATCCAACTTCACAACACCATTAATGTTCCAGAAGAGCACACGCATTAAAAACCTGATTTTTGAGTGTTATTTAGCTTGTTTGTAGAATCCAAACCTTTCCCTGCATTAGCAGTACCAATTTTGGCAATGCCTGGAGAACGACCCTTCTTAACCTTAACACCTAAGGCATTAACTTCAGAATCAGAACCAGAATTGGATTCCAACTCAGTTGAGGATGATGTATCATGAGAGTCCGTTGGTTTTAGGATTCTTCTATCCTGACGCTTCTCCACATCCAATTACCCCATTTCGCACCCTTGACTCCAGAAGCAGCTTGTTCCGGTGACATATGCTCTTCCAAATTCTCCTCTTCACGAAAAACTTCAGCATTGATAGCCTCGTCAGTTAATCCCAATTCATCACTGAGCACACCATATCTATTAGGTGAAAGAACCACCTCAATCTCAGAAATAACATTATACAGAGGAGTTGAATTGTTAGCATGCACTTCATGCACAGATTCGTGCGAAGTCCCATGCACAACTATCTGCAAAGGGGTAGAAGACAAGTTATCTACGTTCTTATCTGTCAAGTTCTGTCTAGTTCTAGCCAATTCAACAGAATTTTCAGACTTGGATACTGAGGCGCTGGTTCCCTCTAACACAGTCCCTTTCTCCAATGTTGATTCATCTGTAGCAGCTTGCTTAGCCTTTTCAAGCTCAGCAGCGGTTGCACGATAAATAGCTTCAGAACGAGCAACAGTCGCCTCAAGCTGAGTGATTTTCTCCACATCACCAGCATTCCCCTCATGCGAACCATGGTTTGCTGCATTGTTTTTCTTGCCACGGCCATTCTTCCTCTTCGGAACATTCTTCCAAGCAGATTGATCAGCAGATTGTCCAGTAGATTGCTTAGCAGGTGGGTTTAAAACATTCTTATGAGCTTGCTTTTTTTTACATTCCTTATCATGATGTCCAATAATATTACAATGCATACAAAACTTTGGACATTTAGGAATTTCTAGGTATTGCCAAAATTTGTTTCCTTCAGAATTAAGAAGAATCCTAGAAGGAATATGTTTACCAAAATCTATATCCACCAAAACAACAACATAATAACCGAAATCCAAATCTAGGGTTTTCTGATCAACCACAATAGGAGTTCCCAGAACTTTACCCATAGATAATAATGTCTTCTCAGTCCAATGTTCAACTGGCAGCCCCGGAAATTGCACCCAAACAGCTGCATGGGACGTAGCTTGTTTCTCAGGGTTGAAGCTTGGGTACCAATCAATCAATCGAAGCAGATGTTGATCAATAAACCACTTCTTTTTACGTATTTTCTCCTTATCTTCCTTGGAGTTGCACATAATGATGAAAAAAACTTTCTTCATAGGAACAAACTTGGCAGAATATCCCCATTGTGTTTCTAGATTTTGCTTAAGTTCATTGAACTTTAGACCAGTGTGATCTATTGGAGCAATGAAACTGTGTTGAAAAGGAACACAACCCTCTTGGAAAAATTCCGTTGGAATATCCAGGGAAGGTTCTCCCTCAATTAACTTTGGGTTTAGTAAAGAAGAAATATCAACTTTTGTAGGATGCAAAGTTTTCTTTTGTTTGAAAGCATCTGCATAAGAACGATTACTCTCACTTGAATCACCAATAAGTAAAACACGATTAGAATCCATTTTTTTTTCGGGCTTGTAGGTAGTAAACCTCTTTGAGGTTTAAACTTTAATATAACCTTTGTGCCTTTAACCCAATTTTTTAACCATTTACCTATACTTTAAGTTAACCATCGTTTTTTTTTCTCTCTCCTAGTTTTTACTCTGGCGATTTTAGGGTTTGTTTTTTTTTTAATTTTTTTTTCCGCACATCTCTTTGGATCATCTTTTTGGTGATCTGGGATGGGGGACTTATCTGATTCCGGTCAGAATAAGGTTCTCACGTTTGCTGAAATGCTTAAAGGTAAAAAACAGATGCCAACCACAACTGTTGATTTGAGTATTTTACCTAAATCAACTGTTAAAGATGGTAAGCTAGCGTTGGTTATTCCTCAAGATTTTTTCATGGAAGGTTGTGAAATCTGGAAGTACAATCTCATTGGGCGTCTGGATTTTAAAGACCTAGATTTTAATGATGTTAAGAAAAATTTGTTATTTCAATGGGGTTTAGATGATGGGAGAGTGCAGTTCGTTCCTATGAATCGTGGTTTCTTCATCATTAAGTTATGGACTCAAAATGATAAAGAAAAAGTTTACCGTGAAGATAAAACCTGGTTGGTAGCACACCAAAGTTTGAAACTTCAGGATGGTACCCTAGCTTTGATGCGGATAAACAGGTGACATCTCGTGCTACAGTTTGGGTTAAATTCCCGGGACTGCCAGTGGAGTTATGGATAGAGAAGACGTTGCTATCTCTTGGACAAACTATTGGAACACCAATAATAGTGGACAAAAGAACCCTAAATCATGAGTATGGGTACTTTGGTTCTGTACTTGTTGATATTGATTTTACAGAACTCGACTATGAGGGCATTCTTCTTACTGTGAATGGTAGGGAATTTTGGCAACCTTTTAATATCCCAAAACGACCTAAGTTTTGCTCTCATTGCAAGATTATTGGTCATACTGAGACTGAATGTAGAAAGAAGAAGGCTAATAAAGAATGGTAACACGAATGTGCAACAGTCATCTCAGGTTGATAATCAAGGTGGTTGGAAGCAGGTGAAGACTAAGAAAAAGGGGGTTTCATCTGAGGCTCAAAATCAAACTAGAGATCAAACACAACAAATTTTTTCTGGGGAGGTTGCGGTAGATGATATTGAGGAAGCTGAACTGGAGAAAACGAAGCAGCTGAATGATGACCTTGCTAAATCTGAAACAGAATATCGCAATGCAACTCTGGCTTTGGCGAAGTCCAAGCAGGTTGCTGCTGAGCACGCTGCATTAGTTGCTCAGGATAAATTGGAAAGAACTAGGTCTGAGCAAACTAAGTTAAATGGGAATATTGGTGCTAATATGTCTCATGTTGATAATATGAACAAGGTTTTTTCAAATTCTCCTTTGAGCAATGATCTGTTAAGTCAGGAACATTGTTTGGATCGTAACAGGTTTGAAGTTCTTAACTCTGAAATTGGTATTAATGATGAGGAAGTTTTGATTGGAGAGAGTGGTCATTCTGATGATGACTTGCCTGAGGATGTTAATATACCTCATAATACTAATTTGGCTGATAAGTGGGGTGATGAAAAGCTTTATCAAACGAAAAAGAAAAGACAGGCAGTTAGATTTAAAGTGGGTGAAGTAGTTTACTCAGCTGGTACGGGTTCCTCATCTGGTATGGTTTCCTCTAATATTTCGAATATGGTTTCCTCTTCTAGATCGACTTTGTTTCCTCTTCTACTTCGAATATGGTCTCAGGTTCTGAATTAAATAGTCTGGGTAAGAAGGTTTTGAATGGGCGATCACCAACCATCACACGTCAGAATAATGTCCCTGGTTCTTCAGCTAGGGTGAAGGTATCAAACCTTAAACATACTAGTCATTAATGCGTGTCCTTTTTTGGAACATTAATGGGATTGCTAGAAAATAAGCTAAAGCAAAACTCTATGGTGGCGTGCTCTCCAAGTTTCATGCGCAAACTTAATGTTGTGGGTTTTTGTACAGATGTTATTCATAATTCCACGTCTTCTTCTGTTGGAAACTTATGGGTAATGTGGTCTTCAAATTTTTCTACGCCGGTAGTTTTAAATAAGACTCGACAGGCCATTACTATTGGTGTTGAGGGTGTCCAGGTTTCTTTTATTCACGCTAGCTATTTGCAAGTGACTAGAAGAGCTCTTTGGAAGCAACTGAATATGGGTCATTCTCAGTTCCTTGGCTTGCAATTGGAGATTATAATTGTGTTTTGCGTGGTGAAGAAAAGAAGGGTGGAGCTGAGCCGCGTACTTTAGTTATAAATGAATTTAGTGGTTGGATGGATGACAATGGGCTTTTTGAAGCTGATGCTCTTGGTTGTAACTTCACCTGGTCTAATCGTCAAGCGGTAACTAAAAGAATTTTGAGTAAACTTGATCGTGCGGTTATCAATGAAACTTGGTTGGATAAGTTCGAGATTTGGCGGTGTAAATCTCTTCCTATAGAAGTTTCTGACCATTCTCCTCTTATAGGTTATCCTTTTGTCAATTCAAGGCCGAGACGTGCTCCTTTCCGTGTTCAGAAAATGTGGTTTAGTCATCCTGACTTTATGCGTATGGTTAAACAGAGTTGGGATCAGCCTGTGGTGGGTTCTCCGGCATATATTTTTCCTTATAAGTTAAAGATACTTAAAGAAGATATGAAAGAATGGAACAAATTAGTTTTTGGTAATATTTATGTGCGATTAAAGCAAGACCAGTTGAGACATGAGATTGCGTTACATGATTTTTTTTTTTTGCTAGGTCAAAATGGTTTATTAAAGAAAAAAAACGTAATTACAAGAATTACAAAATGGGAGGTTCTAGACCTCCCCACCCCCATAAACCAAAGGGGAGAAAAAAACTCTAAAAACTCATAAAATAAGCTCATAAACATTAAAAAATTAGCATAAAGAAGAGAACTAGGAAATTAAAATCGTTTTCGTCTTCCAACTCTAAAATTCTTCTTCTTGGGAATGAGATCATCAATTATTTGAGTTAAATCATAGGGCATTTCTTTACGTGAATCTGATGAGGATCCTACCAATTTAGCTAAATTGAACGCAATGAAGGATGCAACAGTAGTGTTGACAAATTCAAGGCTTCAGTTATCTACTATGCTTAAACAAAAGTCTCGGAACAAGTGGTTAGTGGATGGTTCCAGTAATACCAATTTTTTCCACACTAGTATTCGTATTAGAAGCAGCAGTAACACCATATCAGAATTGGTGGATGATAATGGGGTCACCATAACTGATGGGGATCAGATGTCTACTTATGTAGTCAACTATTATACTTCCAAATTCAACGGTGATGATTCTGTGTTAGACGACTCTCTTTTTGATATGGAGCATCCGTCTATTTCTCAAGATGAGAGTACTATGATGGATGCAATTCCTATGGAGGAAGAAATAAGAGAAGCTGTTTTTGGATTGGATGCTGACAGTGCCCCAGGGCCGGATGGTTTTGCGGGTTTTTTATATAGGCATTGTTGGGAGATCATATATCAAGATTTGTACAAAGCAGTTCTTTTTTGCTCGAAAAACAAATATGTGCCTCACGGAGTTAACTCAAGTCTGATTCTTCTATTTCCTAAGGTACGTGGTGCTAATACTCTTAAGAATTTTAGACCAATAGGATTAAGTAATTTCTTTTTTAAAATTTTTACAAAAATCCTAGCTACTCGTTTGGGAAGAGTTTTGGGTAACCTTGTTTCCGAGGAACAGGTTGCTTTTATGAAAGGTAGAAATATTCATGAGAATATTAGTTTAGCTTCTGAAATGGTTAATGAGCTTCAAATGAAGAGGAAGGAAGGAAATGTTGGTCTAAAACTTGACATTACTCAGGATTTCGATACAGTCAGTTGGTCGTTTATCTTGGAGGTGTTTTGAAGATATGGTTTTTCAAATGATTGGTGTAATTGGATTCTTCATATTCTTCAATCTGTTAGGATTTCGGTTCTGTTTAATGGAAGTTCGGAGGGTTTCTTCAAGATTGATAGAGGTATTCGTCAGGGAGATCCTCTTTCGTCAGGGAGATCCTCTTTCTCCTTTGATGTTTGTTTTGATCGAGGATGTTTTAAGAAGGAACATTACTAAACTCTTTATGGATAGAAAGATGACGCATATGGTTACTCGAAAAGGTATTTCCCCTACTCACCTTTTCTTTGCTGATGACATAATGATCTTTTGTAAAGGTAACATGAAAAGCTTGGAAAATTTAGTAGATTTGTTGTGCTCTTACCAACGTGCCTCTGGTCAATATGTTAGTATACGAAAGAGTAAGTTGTATTATGGTGGGGGGTCTTTGAGTAGACGTACAACTATTTCTCTTTTTTTACAAATAGATGTGGTTACTTTTCCTGACCGCTATTTGGGAGTCCAGATTATGCCTGGAGCTGTGAAATACCAACATATTGCTAATGTGGTGGAGAAATTAAAAGATCATCTCGTTGGTTGGAAAGGTTGGCATTTGTCTTTTCAAGATAGAGTTGTTTTGGTGAAATCAGTTGTTGCAAGCTATTCTATTCACAATATGGCAGTTTATAAATGGCCATCCTAATTTGTCCATCAATGTGAAGTTGCTATTCGGAATTTATTATGGTCAGGGGATTCCAGTATTCGTAGAGCTTTTGTGGTGGCTTATGATAAGATTTGTGTACCTTATGAAGAAGGGGGTTTGGGTCTATCTAGCATGACCAGCATGAATAAAGCTTTACTTATGAATCTTTGGTGGAATATTCGTACCTCTAATAAAGTTTGGGATAGGTTCTTTCGTGCTAAATTTTTGAATCGAGATGGAAATATTATTGGTTATCTGAAGTCCACCATTCTCCCGGGTATTAAATGGGTCTACCAAGATGTTGACGTTAATACTAGAGTTCTTATTGGGGATGGCAGGTCCACGTCATTATACTTTGATACTTGGTGCGGGACTGACTCCATTGCAAATCTGTGCAATGATCAGACTTTGAGTCAGACTGTTATGGTCAGTGATGTTTTGGATAATGGAAACTGGAATCTGAATACTACTTGTACAACTAACATGCTTGTTGCAGGTATTGACATTCATAACTTACCTGCTCCTTTGGGTGGTGAATATTATAGTGTAGATTCCAGAATATAGTGGTGCCTTTTCTGTTCGTTCGGAAAGGGAATTGGTAAGGAAGAGATATGACAAGCTGGAGGGTGCAAACTTGATTTGGAGATCAGCTATACATCCCGCTCTTGGGGATCAGAACTGGAAGCTTCTACGTGGTGCGTGTGCTACTTTGGACAAGGTGCAGAGAAGATACAAAATCCCGGTGGTAAACAAATGTTGTTTATGTAATGTGGCGGAAGAGAGCTTGGACCACATTCTGTGGTTATGTAGTTTTGCAGGAAAAGCTTGGAACTGGTTGGAACAGACGTTTGGCATTAAGGCTCATCCAAATTTAGTTACAGCGTATAAATCTGCAAAGAGCATGAGTCGCATGCTCAAGGATTTGTGGCTGTTAGCGATTCTGGTAATAAGAGCGGAGTTGTGGATGATGCGCAATAATTATATCTATAATAACAAGAAGGTTAGCTGGTTTTTCTTTCAGAAACGTGTTTTCAGTCAGGTTCATGATTTTTCTAAGAGACTTAAGGGTAATATGTACAACAACGTGGAAGAATTACGTATCATGAATTTCTTTAGAGTGGTACATAGGAAGATTAAAATGTTGGAGCCTGTTGAATGTTTTTGGGAACCTCCTGAAGTTAATGAAATTATGCTTTGCTGCGATGGAGCGTCTAGGGAAATCCGGGTATAGGCGGGGCTGGTGCTATAGCTAGAGGTGCTGATTTAAGTGTGTTGGGAGCGATGTGTGTTGGTTTTGGGATCCAAACAAATTATTTGGCAGAAATCTTTTGTGTCATTATTGGTTTGGAGTGGGCTGTTAAATTTGGTATAGGAAATGTTTGCATTCGCACTGACTCTTTGTCTGCTGTTACGGTTTTTTCAAGTAACATTTTGTCTCTTCCTTGGTTCATTCGGAGTAGGTGGGTAGTTGTTAGAGCAAGGTATAACAACATTCATTTTATTCACACTTATAGAGAAGCAAATTTTTCGGCTGATGCGTTAGCAAAAAGGGGATGCTTGCTACAAAATGAAGAAGGTCTTAGTTTTGATAATAAGCCGGATTTTCTAATGCCATTGATTTACCAAATGCAATCTATTTTCGATTTAAATAGTTTGTAAGTTTTTTGGGGTTCCATACCTCTTTTCTTATGAACTATGTTGTATCTTTTGCTCTCTATTAATACATTTTGGATTTACCAAAAAAAAAAAAAAATCACGTGAATTTTTTTGAAAAAAATCGAAACCCTAAAGTGAGCGCCAGAGTTTCTCTCTCCTCATTGAAAAATGTTTTCTAAAGTTTTCTAGGAGATTCGTTAACGAATGATAATAACAAATCCCCACACTAGTGAAGATCAACTTTGAATGTTCTCTAAAAAGCCTTGAAAACTCTAAAAAACCCTTAAAACTCTGAATAGCCCTAAAATATCTAAAGAGCTCTGAAAAATCTAAAGAGTTCGGATACATTTTTTTGGTAGGTCAAAATGGTTTATTAAAGCAAAAAAACGTAATTACAAGAATTACAAAATGGAAGGCTCAAGGCCTCCCCACCCCCATAAACCAAAGTGGAGAAAAAAAATAACTTCAAAATAAAAACCCATGAAGAGCTCCTAAACACAAAAAACTAACCAAGAGAAAAAAACATAGCTTAGTAACGTTTTCGCGCCTTTCCCACCCCGAAATTCCTCTTCTTAGGTTGGAGACCAGCTAGTAATTCTGCCAAAACATCAGGGTCACCATAAAATTCATTATATTCATCATCATAAGTATCATCATATTCAGCTTCATCTGAAGCATAATTACCACCAGGAACAAGCTTTATTGGTTAAAGAGCCAACTAGTATAAAGCTACAATAGCACCGTGAAAGTAACTTAATTCTTTATAAAGAATGATAATAAAAAAATTCCCTGCAATAATGAAGATTATCTTTGAATGTTTCCTAAAAACCCTAAAAACACTAAAGAGCCCTGAAAGAGCTCTGGGAAACTCTAAAAAGCTCAGGAAGACTCCAAAAAGCTTTGAAAAGCTTAACTTTAATTATACTCCGTAGCACCGTGATCTACAAGCTAGGAGATTCGTTATAGAATGATAATAACAAATACCTACAATAGTGAAGATCAACTTTGAATGTTCTCTAAAAAGTCTTGAAAACTCTAAAAAACCCTAAAAAATCTAACGAGCTATGAAAAAGCTTTAAATTAATTATATTTCGTAGCACTAGTATCTACTAGCCAGGGGATTCGTTAAAGCAAAATGAAAGTAACTTAATTCTTTATAAAGAATGATACTAACAACATTCCCTAAAATAATGAAGATTATCTTTGAATGTTTCCTAAAAACCCTAAAAACACTAAAGAGCCCTGAAAGAGCTCTGGGAAACTCTAAAAAGCTCAGGAAGACTCCAAAAAGCTTTGAAAAGCTTAACTTTAATTATACTCCGTAGCACCGTGATCTACAAGCTAGGAGATTCGTTATAGAATGATAATAACAAATCCCTACAATAGTGAAGATCAACTTTGAATGTTCTCTAAAAAGCCTTGAAAACTCTAAAAAACCCTAAAAAATCTAACGAGCTATGAAAAAATCTAAAAATCTCTGAAAAAGCTTTAAATTAATTATATTTCGTAGCACTAGTATCTACTAGCCAGGGGATTCGTTAAAGCCAACTGAAAGTGACTTAATTTTTTATAAAGAATGATACTAACAAAATTCCCTACAATAATGAAGATTATCTTTGAAAGTTTCCTAAAAACCCTAAAGAGCCCTGTAAGAGCTCCGAGAAACTCTAAAAAGCTCAGGAAGAGTCCAAAAATCTTTGAAAAGCTTAAATTTAATTATACTCCGTAGCACCGTGATCTACAAGCTTGGAGATTCTTTATAGAATGATAATTACAAATTCCTACAATAGTGAAGATCAACTTTGAATGATCTCTAAAAAACCTTGAAAACTCAAAAAAAACCTGAAAACTCTAAAAAGCCCTAAAATATCTAAAGAGCTCTGAAAAATCTAAAAAGCTCTGAAAAACTCTAAAAAGCTTTGAAAAAGCTTTAAGTTAATTATTTTTCGTCGCACTAGTATCTACTAGCCAGGGGATTCGTTAAAGCCAACTGAAAGTAACTTAATTCTTTATAAAGAATGATACTAACAAAATTCCCTACAATAATGAAGATTATCTTTGAGTGTTTTCTAAAAACCCTAAGGAGCCCTGAGAGCCCTGAAACTCTAAAAAGCTCAGGAAGACTCCAAAAAGCTTTGAAAAGCTTAAATTTAATTATACTCCGTAGCACTGGGATCTACAAGCTAGGAGATTTGTTAAAGAATGAGAATAACAAATCCCCACAATAGTGAAGATCAACTTTGAATGTTCTCTAAAAAGCCTTCAAAACTCTATAAAACCCTGAAAACTCTGGATAACCCTAAAATATATAAAGAGCTTTGAAAATCTAAAGAGCTCGTAAAAATCTTTAAGTTAATTATATTTTGTAGCACTAGTATCTACTATCCAGAGGATTCGTTAAAGCCAACTGAAAGTAACTTAATTCTTTATAAAGAATGATACTAAATAAATTCCCTGTAATAATGAAGATTATCTTTGAATGTTTCCTAAAGATCCTAAAAACACTAAAGATCCCTGAAAGAGCTCTGAGAAACTATAAAAAGCTCAGGAAGACTCCAAAAAGCTTTGAAAAGCTTAAATTTAGTTATACTCTGTAGCACCGTGATCTACAAGCTAGGAGATTCGTTATAGAATGTTAATAACAAATCCCTACAATAGTAAAGATCAACTTTGAATGTTCTCTAAAAATCCTTGAAAACTCTAAAATACCCTGAAAACTCTAAAAAGCTCTAAAATATCTAAAGAGCTCTGAAAAATCTAAAGAGCTCTGAAAAACTCTAAAAAGCTCTGAAAAAGCTTTAACTTAATTATATTTCGTAGCACTAGTATCTACTAGCCAGGGGATTCGCTAAAGCCAACTGAAAGTAACTTAAGTCTTTATAAAGAATGATACTAACAAAATTCCCTACAATAATGAAGATTATCTTTGAATGTTTTCTAAAAACCCTAAAGTCAAAAATTTGTATTAATATATAACAGAATTTACAAAAAATAATTTACAAGAAAAGAGGTCACAGTAACCCCAAAAACTTGTAAACTATTTAAAACGAAAATAAGAAACATTTGATTGTTCAACTGAAATTAGAAAATGTGGTCTTTCAAATTAAAATGCATTCCCACTTCCTTAGCTAGAAAATATCTACGCTTAGCCATTTTAACCGCTGAAAAAATTCTCCTCCCTAAAAGTGTGAATGAACCTTATAGACGTATAATGCCTACAAATCACCATCCATCTATTCTTTGCAAACCAAGGGATAAAATTATTTTTGAAATCTTTAACCACGCCATAAGAATATGATCATACACAAATACGTTCAAAACCCCATTGCGTAGTGCTCTCCAAACCAACTATAATGCCATATAACTCTGCCAAGTAGTTCGTCGTAACACCAAGACCGATACTCATAGCTCCAAAACTGAACAATGCGCATCTCTAGCCACCACTCCAGTACCGGCAATGCCTGGATTTCCTCTCGCCGCCCCATCATAGCAGATCTGAAGTTCGTTTTCGTCTGGAGGATGCCAAAAAACTTCAACAGGTTGCTGATGCTTAACTCTCCTATGAACAACTCGAAAATAATCAAGAAGAAGAATGTCATCAGCACAGTTCTTCATATAACCCCTAAGACGACCTGAATAGTCCTGAATCAATTTCAGAACACGCTTGAAAAACGTATTCCAGTTCACTTTCCTGCGTTCAAAAACACAATTGTTGCGCATAGCCCACAGTTCCAACCTGACGAATAGATTGGCCGCCAACCACAGATCACGAACCATCTTACTTCTATTCTTGGATGCTTTGAAGGACACAACAAGATCATAGTTAGTTGTTAAACCAAAAATATTTGAAAGCCACAACCACGCACGAGCTGCAAAGGAGCATTGGAAGAGTATATGTTCCAGCGACTCTTCTTCAAGTCCACACATCACACACTTGTTTGCTAACTGGATTTTGAACCTTGACTGAATAAGATCATAAGTGGCGCATGCCCCGCGAATGAACTTCCAATTTTGAGCAGCTAAAGTTGGGTGTGTTTCTTTTCTCCACAGTAAAGACGCAGGTTCAAATTTATTATGTCTCTAACGAATAATCTCTTTGGCAGAACTTACTAAAGTCCCATGAGAAGTTTGGCATCCAAATTCTCGAATCATTCCCGCCAAAAATACTTGGCAATCCGTGCATCTCCATACCAGCAGCAAGTAATCTCTCCAAATGGACGTCAGGAAAAGCCCATTGATCAGCAATTAAACAATCACTAACCAGCACTAATCTATCCAGCGTGTAATCATTCAAAACATCTGCAAAAGACGTTTCACCATACCAAACATCATAATACAATGAAATTGACCTTCCATCACCAATAAGAACTTTGGTATTATCCTCCACAGTGTTATACACTTTTCGAATTCCCGGAAGAATGGAAGACTTCACTCCAACAGTCTTGATGCAACCATTTCTACCAAAAAACTTGGCCTTCAGAAAACCAGCCCACTTCTTATTTGACGTGCGAATTTTCCACCATAACTTCATGAGCATAGCATTATTCAAGGTAGCCATACGAGATAAATCAAGACCTCCCTCCTCAAAAGGACAACAGATTTTATCATACGCTACCACCACAAAACGAATAACATTAGAATCTCCCGACCAAATAAAATTCCTAATTGCACGCTCACATTGCAATATGAATTTTCGAGGCCACTTGTAAATAGCCATATTGTGAATAGAATAACTAGTAATAACAGATTTAAGAAGCACAATACGGTCATTAAAAGATAAAGTAAACCCCTTCCACCCAGCTAATTGAGATTTAATCTTTTCAACCACATTAGAAATGTGATGATAACGAACCGTACCTGGAATAATTTGGAGTCCAAGGTAGCGATCTGGAAGAGTTATAACACTCATCCCCAAGAAATCTGCAAGCTATGCTCTTCTACTTAAAGAACCACCACCATAATAAATCTTGCTCTTTTTCCTACACACAGTTTGGCCTGAAGCTCGTTGATACTTGCCCAATAAATCCACCAGATTATGAAGACTCTTTAATTTACCTTTACAAAAAATCATAATGTCACCCGCAAAAAAGAGATGAGTAGGAGAGATACCACCTCTTGTTACCATGTAAAACATCTTCTTATCACGAAAAAGTTTCGTAATATTTCTGCTAAGGACATCTTCAATCAAGACAAAAATTAAAGGAGAAAGGGGATCCCTTTGACGCAAACCTCTATTAATTTTGAAATAACCCTCCGGACTGCCATTCAAAAGAATAGAGATTCTAGCAGAATTCAAAATATTATGAATCCCAGTGCACCACTGCTCAGAGAAACCATATCGACGAAAAACTTCCAACACAAAAGACCAACTCACCGTGTCAAAATCCTGAGAGATATCAAGCTTGAGGCCAATATTACCGTCTTTGCGTTTAAGATGAAGTTCATTTACCATTTCAGAAGTCAAACTAATGTTTTCATGGATGTTACGCCCTTTCATAAACGTAACATGTTCCTCAGAAACAAGATTATCCAAAACACTGCCTAGCCTAGTAGCAAGAATCTTAGTAAAAATTTTGAAGAAAAATTTACTAAGACCAATAGGCCTGAAGTTACGAAGAGAATTTGCACCTCGTACCTTAGGAAGAAGGATGATAAGGCTTGAATTGGTGCCATTTGGAATAAGACCAGTATTCCAACAAAGAAGAATAGCCTTAATCAAATCATCTTGAATAATATCCCAGCAATGACGATATAAGCAACCTGAAAAACCGTCTATACCAGGCGCACTATCAGCACCTAAACCAAAAACTGCTTGTTTGATTTCCTTCGGAGAAGGAATCCTGTCCATGGCAAGACTTTCCGCCTCCGAAATGCTAGGACGCTCATAATCAAAAAGACTCAAATCATAGTCCAACTCTTGGCCGTTGAACTTTTCTTCATAAAAATGCACAAAATGATCTCTAATCTGCTCATAATCTGAAATAGTATTGCCATCACTATCCACTAATTCAGAAACAATATTAGCACTTCTACGAATACGAATGTTGTTATGAAAGAAAGAAGAATTGCTTGAACCCTCCACAAGCCATTGATTCCGTGCTATTTGTTTAAGCATAGTATTGTGCTGCAAACGCGTTTCACTTTGCTTAGCCATAACATCTTTCATAAGATTAAGGTTAGTAATATCACTAGGATCCTCGTCAGAACGAAGAGATGTGATTCAAATCTCAATTGATCTTGCTTCAAACTAGAGTGAATATTATCGAAAACCATCAGATTCCATTCCTTATTCGCAGCTTTAAGTCTCTTCAATTTATAAGTAAAAATAAAATCAAGAGAACCATGAGCTGGCAAATTCCAACTTTCAGCAACCATACGAAGGAAATCAGCATGTAAAAACTATATCTTTTGAACACGAAAATGAGCTCTCTTAGGCCTTGGTTTTTTTATTTTTTTTTTGCTAGGTCATAAAGGTTTGTTAAGAAAAAAAACGTAATTACAAGAATTACAAGATGGGAGGCACAAGGCCTCCCCACCCCCATAAACCAAAGGGGAGGAAAAAAACACCAAAATAGCTAACAGAAATAAGCTCCTAAACACACATAACTAACAAAAAGAGGAGAAATATGAGCCTCCACCTTCTTCTTTGTTCTTATTTTTCATCTATGGAGTCTTCATTCTTTTTGATTGATCTTGTATATCCTTGAAATACTCCTTTCGGAAAGATAAATCCCATAAAAACTTTTGTTGAATATCAAAATTTGTTATTGTACTAAGAACTTCATGCTCTTCTGTAGTTAAATGAAAAGAAGTATTTTTCACAGGCCCAACAATGCTTTCCGTATCTTGACTGTTATTGGGCTTGTTTAAAAGCCCAATATTTTCATTATGAACATCACGAGAAGTATCATGTCTTGTATGTTCCTTATTTTTATACTGTTGCAGCAAAGCATTGTGCTCCACTATAAAATTCCTACATGAAGACTGACCTTTACCATGCTTTTTTGATCGCCCTTTTGTCATCCATGTCCCATTGTCAGGTGGCATCTCACTCCACTTCTTACCTTTAACACCCGAGGCTGCCAGTCCAACTGAAACATCTACATCCGAATGGATTGAATCACTTTCATCATCATCAATAGTCACACTTAAACCTTCCTCATCCTGGAGAACCCTAAATTTATTAGGTGAAACTACTCCAGAATCAATTGTTTGTTTAGCAGGAGTTGTTTGCTTAGCATGAGAACAAGACGCTAAAGCAGCCTTCTTAGCTTTTTCCATATCCTCAGAAGCCTTACGTACTTCAAGTTGTTTGGATTTTTCCAAAGCATTACTTACCTCATCACTTACCCCATCCATAGCTTTCTCAGGTCCGTTAGTCCCTGACTTTTTGTTCATCACAGGTTGCCAAACCTCATCAGTTTTACCATCATTACCAGAAGATTGTTTAGCAACAGTCTCTTAGGCCTTGGAACAACAAAAGGATAACCCAAGAGAGTAGAATGGTCAGAAACTTCTCTAGGAATAGCTTTACACCGCCAATTCTCAAATTTTGCAAGCCAAGCAGCATTAATAACAGCACGATCGAGTTTACTAATGATCCTATTAGTACCCGATTGTTTATTAGTCCAAGTAAATTTTATACCCAAAGAATCAGCTTCAAAAAGATTATTGACATCTAACCAATCTGAAAATTCATTTATAGTTGAAGTTATTGGCTCCATACCTCCCCTTTTTCATGAAGACGAAGAATGCAATGAAAATCACCCATAACAAGCCATGGAACGAAATCATCGTGAAGATTAAGTTGCTGCCAAAGACGTCTCCTTGTAACTTGAACATAACTAGCATGAACAAAAGAGATATGCACTCCATCCACCTCAATTGCAATAGCCTGTTTGCTCCTATTAATAATAGAAGGTTGTATTGTATTTAAATAACAAACCCAAAGGTTGTATTGTATTGTATGAATAACCTGTGAAGAAAAACCTTCCAACTGAAGTCTGTTGCCAAAATAATTCGAGCAGCGAACCTTTGGTTCCGCAAGACAAAAGATATCAGGTTTGAGCTGTCTTGTTAACTCTCTAAAAACCCTAAAGAGTCCTGAAAGAGCTCTGAAAAACTCTAAAAAGCTCAGGAAGACTCCAAAAAGCTTTGAAAAGCATAAATTTAATTATACTCCGTAGCACTAGGATCTACAAGCTAGGATATTCGCTAAAGAATGATAATAACAAATCCCCACAATAGTGAAGATCAACTTTGAATGTTCTTCAAAAAGCCTTTAAAACTCTAAAAAAACCCTGAAAACTCTGAATAACCCTAAGATGTATAAAGAGCTCTGAAAAAGCTTTAAGTTAATTATATTTCGTAGCACTAGTATCTACTAGCCAGAGGATTCGTTAAAGCCAACTGAAAGTAACTTAATTCTTTATAAAGAATGATACTAACGAAATTCCCTACAAAAATGAAGATTATCTTTGAATGTTTCCTAAAACCCTAAAGAGCCCAGAAAGAGCTCTGAGAAAATCTAAAAAGCTCAGGAAGACTCCAAAAAGCTTTGAAAAACTTAAATTTAATATACTCTGTAGCATCGTGATCTACAAGCTAGGAGATTCGTTAAAGAATGATAATAACAAACTCCTATAATAGTGAAAACCAACTTTGAATGTTCTCTAAAAAGCCTTGAAAACCCTAAATAACCCAGAAAACTCTAAAAAGCCCTAAAATATCTAAAGAGCTCTGAAAAATCTAAAGACCTATAAAAAACTGTAAAAAGCTCTGAAAAAGCTTTAAGTTAATTATATTTCGTAACACTAGTATCTACTAGCCAGGAGATTCGTAAAAGCCAACTGAAAGTAACTTAATTCTTTATAAAAAATGATATTAACAAAATTCCCTACAATAATGAAGATTATCTTTGAATGTTTTCTACAAACCCTAAAGAGCTCTGAAAGAGCACTACGAGACTCTAAAAAGCTCAGGAAGACTCCAAAAAGCTTTGAAAAGCTTAAATTTAATTATACTCCGTCGCACTGGGATCTACAAGCTAGGAGATTCGTTAACGAATGATAATAACAAAGCCTTGAAAACTCTAAAAAACCCTTAAAACTCTGAATAGCCCTAAAATATCTAAAGAGCTCTGAAAAATATAAAGAGCTCAAATAAAGCTTTAGTTTAATTATATTTCGTAGCACTAGTATCTAATAGCCAGAGGAATCGTTAAAGCCAGCTGAAAGTAACTTAATTCTTTATAAAGAATGATACTAAAAAAAATCCCTGCAATAATGAAGATTATCTTTGAATGTTTCCTTAAAACCCTAAAAACACTAAAGATCCCTGAAAGAGCTCTTAGAAACTCTAAAAAACCCAGGAAGACTCCAAAAAGGTTTGAAAAGCTTAAATTTAATTATACTCCGTAGCAACGTGATCTACAAGCTAGGAGATTCATTATAGAATGATAATAATAAATCCCTACAATAGTGAAGATCAACTTTGAATGTTCTCTAAAAAGCCTTGAAAACTCTAAAAAAAACCTTGAAAACTCTAAAAAGCCCTAAAATATCAAAAGAGCTCTGAAAAATCTAAAGAGCTATGAAAAATCTAAAAAGCTCTGAAAAAGATTTAAATTAATTATATTTCGTAGCACTAGTATCTACTAGTCGGGGATTCGTTAAAGCCAACTGAAAGTAACTTAATTCTTTATAAAGAATGATACTAACAAAATTCCCTACAATAATGAAGATTATCTTTGAATGTTTCCTAAAAACCCTAAAGAGCCCTGAAAGAGCTCCGAGAAACTCTAAAAAGCTCAAGAAGACTCCAAAAAGCTTTGAAAAGCTTAAATTTAATTATACTTCGTAGCACCGTGATCTACAAGCTTGGAGATTCTTTATAGAATGATAATAAAAAATCCCTACAATATTGAAGATCAACTTTGAATGTTCTCTAAAAAGCCTTGAAAACTCTAAAAAACCCTGAAAACTCTAAAAAGCCCTAAAATATCTAAAGAGCTCTGTAAAATCTAAAGAGCTCTGAAAAAATCTAAAAAGCTCTGAAAAAGCTTTAAGTTAATTATTTTTCGTAGCACTAGTATCTACTAGCCAGGGGATTAGTTAAAGCCAACTGAAAGTAAATTAATTCTTTATAAAGAATGATACTAACAACATTCCTTACAATAATGAAGATTATCTTTGAATGTTTTCTAAAAACCCTAAAGAGCCCTGAAAGAGCTCTGAGAAACTCTAAAAAGCTCAAGAAGACTCATAAAAGCTTTGAAAAGCTTAAATTTAATTATACTCCGTAGCACTGGGATCTACAAGCTAGGAGATTCGTTAAGAAATGATAATAACAAATCCCCACAATAGTGAAGATCAACTTTGAATGTTCTCTAAAAAGCCTTCAAAACTTTAAAAAACCCTGAAAACTCTGGATAGCCCTAAAATATATAAAGAGCTCTGAAAAATCTAAAGAGCTCGGAAAAAGCTTTAAGTTAATTATATTTTGTAGCACTAGTATCTACTAGCCAGAGGATTCGTTAAAGTTAGTTCTTTATAAAGAATGATAATAAAAAAATTCCCTGCAATACTGATGATTATCTTTTAATGTTTCCTAAAAACCCTAAAAACACTAAAGAGCCCTGAAAAAGCTCTGAGAAACTCTAAAAATCTTAGGAAGACTCCAAAAAGCTTTGAAAAGCTTAAATTTAATTATACTCCGTAGCACCGTGATCTACAAGCTAGGAGATTTGTTATAGAATGATAATAACAAATCCCTACAATAGTGAAGATCAACTTTGAATGTTCTCTAAAAAGCCTTGCAAACTCTAAAAAACCCTGAAAACTCTAAAAAGCCCTAAAATATCTAAAGAGCTCTGAAAAATCTAAAGAGCTTTGAAAAACTCTAAAAAGCTCTGAAAAAAGTTTTAACTTAAATATATTTTGTAGCACTAGTATCTACTAGCCAGGGGATTCGTTAAAGCCAACTGAAAGTAACTTAATTCTTTATAAAGAATGATACTAACAAAATTCCCTACAATAATGAAGATTGTCTTTGAATGTTTTCTAAAAACCCTAATGAGTCCTGAAAGAGATATGAAAAACTCTAAAACGCTCAGGAAGACTCCAAAAAGCTTTGAAAAGCATAAATTTAATTATACTCCGTAGCACTGGGATCTACAAGCTAGGAGATTCGCTAAAGAATTATAATAACAAATCCCCACAACAGTGAAGATGAACTTTTAATGTTCTCCAAAAAGCCTTGAAAACTCTAAAAAACACTGAACACTGTGAATAACCCTAAAATATCTAAAGAGCTCTGAAAAATCTAAAAAGCTATGAAAAACTCTAAAAAGCTCGGAAAAAGCTTTAAGTTAATTATATTTCGTAGCACTGGTATCTACTAGCCAGGGGATTCGTTAAAGCAAAATGAAAGTAACTTAATTCTTTATAAAGAATGATACTAACAACATTCCCTACAATAATGAAAATTATCTTTGAATGTTTCCTAAAAACCCTAAAGAGCCCTGAAAGAGCTCTGAGAAACTCTAATAAGCTCAGGAAGACTCCAAAAAGCTTTGAAAAGCTTAAATTTAATTATACTCCGTAGCACTGGGATCTACAAGGTAGGAGATTCATTAAAGAATGATAATAACAAATCCCCACAATAGTGAACTTTGAATGTTCTCTAAAAAGCCTTCAAAACTCTAAAAACCCCTGAAAAATCTGGATAGCCCTAAAATATATAAAGAGCTCTGAAAAATCTAAAGAGCTCTGAAAAATCCCCACAAAAGTAAAGATCAACTTTGACTGTTCTCTAAAAAGCCTTGAAAACTCTAAAAAAAACCTGAACTCTCTAAATAGCCGTAAAATATCTAAAGAGATCTGAAAAAGCTTTAAGTTAATTATATTTCGTATCACTAGTATCTACTAGCCAGAGGATTCGTTAAATCCAACTGAAAGTAACTTAATTCTTTATAAAGAATGATACTAACAAAATTCCCTACAATGAAGAAGATTGTCTTTTTAGGTTTCCTAAAAACCCTAAAGAGCCCTGAAAGAGCTCTGAGAAACTCTAAAAAGCTCAAGAAGACTCCAAAAATATTTGAAAATTTTAAATTCAATTATACTCCGTAGGACCGTGATCTACAAGATAGTAGATTCGTTATAGAATGATAATAACAAATCGCTACAATAGTGAAGATCAACTTTGAACGTTCTCTAAAAAGCCTTGAAAACTCTAAAAAATCCTGAAAAATCTAAAACACCCTAAAATATCTAAAGATTTCAGAAAAATCTAAAGTGCTATGAAAAACTCTAAAAAGCTCTGAAAAACTTTAAGTTAATTATATTTCGTAGCACTAGTATCTACTAGCCAGGGGATTCGTAAAATCCAACTGAAAGTAACTTAATTCTTTATAAAGAATGATACTAAAAAAATTCCATACAATAAAGAAGATTATCTTTGTATGTTTCCTAAAAACCCTAAAGAGCCCTGAAAGAGCTCTGAGAAACTCTAAAAAGCACAGGAAGACTCCAAAAAGCTTTGAAAAGCTTAAATTTAATTATACTCCGTAGCACCGTGATCTACAAGCTAGGAGATTCATTAAAGAATGATAATAAGAAATCCCTACAACAGTGAAGATCAACTTTGATTTTTCTCAAAAAAGACTTGAAAACTCTAAAAAAACCCTGAACTCTCTGAATAACCCTAAAATATCTAAAGAGCTCTGAAAAGCTTTAAGTTAATTATATTTCGTAGCACTAGTATCTACTAGCCAGGGGATTCGTTAAAGCGAACTGAAAGTAACTTAATTCTTTATAAAGAATGATACTAACAAAATTCCCTACAATAATGAAGATTATCTTGGAATGTTCCCTGAAAACCATAAAGAGCCCTGAAAGAGCTCTGGGAAACTTTAAAAAGCTTAGGAAGACTCCAAAAAGATTTGAAAAGCTTAAATTTAATTATACTCCATAGCACCGTGATCTACAAGCTAGGAGATTCGTTAAAGATTGATAATAACAAATCCCTACAATAGTGAAGATCAACTTTGAATGTTCTCTAAAAAGCCTTGAAAACTCTAAAAAACCCTGAAAACTCTAAAAAGCCCTAAAATATCTAAAGTGCTCTGAAAAATCTAAAGAGCTTTGAAAAACTCCGAAAAGCTCTGAAAATGCTTTAAATTAATTATATTTCGTAGCACTAGTATCTACTAGCCAGGGGATTCGTTAAAGCCAACTGAAAGTAACTTAATTCTTTATAAAGAATGATAGTAACAAAATTACCTACAATAATGAAGATTATCTTGGAATGTTTCCTAAAAACCATAAAGAGCCCTGAAAGAGCTCTGAGAAACTTTAAAAAGCTCGGGAAGACTCCAAAAAGCTTTGAAAAGCTTAAATTTAATTATACTCCATAGCACCGTGATCTACAAGCTAGGAGATTCGTTAAAGAATGATAATAACAAATCCCTACAATAGTGAAGATCAACTTTGATTGTTCTCTAAAAAGACTTGAAAACTCTAAAAAACCCCAAACTCTCTAAATAACCCTAAAATATCTAAAGAGTTCTGAAAAATCGAAAGACCTCTGAAAAAGCTTTAAGTTAATTATATTTCGTAGCACTAGTATCTACTAGCCAGAGGATTCGTTAAAGCCAACTGAAAGTAACTTAATTCTTTATAAAGAATGATACTAACAAAATTCCCTACAATGAAGAAGATTGTCTTTGTATGTTTCCTAAAAACCCTAAAAATCCCTGAAAGAGCTTTGAGAAACTCTAAAAAGCTCAGGAAGACTCCAAAAATATTTGAAAAGCTTAAATTCAATTATACTCCATAGCACCGTGATCTACAAGCTAGGAGATTCGTTATAGAATGATAATAACAAATCCCTACAATAGTGAAGATCAACTTTGAACGTTCTCTAAAAAGCCTTGAAAACTCTAAAAAATCCTGAAAAATCTAAAACGCCCTAAAATATCTAAAGATTTCAGAAAAATCTAAAGTGCTATGAAAAACTCTAAAAAGCTCTGAAAAACTTTAAGTTAATTATATTTCGTGGCACTAGTATCTACTAGCCAGGGGATTCGTAAAATCCAACTGAAAGTAACTTAATTCTTTATAAAGAATGATACTAACAAAATTCCATACAATAAAGAAGATTATCTTTGTATGTTTCCTAAAAACCCTAAAAAGCCCTGAAAGAGCTCTGAGAAACTCTAAAAAGCACAGGAAGACTCCAAAAAGCTTTGAAAAGCTTAAATTTAATTATACTCCGTAGCACCGTGATCTACAAGCTAGGAGATTCTTTAAAGAATGATAATAAGAAATACCTACAATAGTGAAGATCAACTTTGATTTTTCTCAAAAAAGCCTTGAAAACTCTAGAAAACCCTGAACTCTCTGAATAACCCTAAAATATCTAAAGAGCTCTGAAAAAGCTTTAAGTTAATTATATTTCGTAGCACTAGTATCTACTAGCCAGGGGATTCGTTAAAGCCAACTGAAAGTAACTTAATTCTTTATAAAGAATGATACTAACAAAATTCCCTACAATAATGAAGATTATCTTGGAGTGTTTCCTAAAAACCATAAAGAGCCCTGAAAGAGCTCTGAGAAACTTTAAAAAGCTTAAGAAGACTCCAAAAAGCTTTTAAAAGCTTAAATTTAATTATACTCCATAGCACCGTGATCTACAAGCTAGGAGATTCGTTAAAGAATGATAATAACAAATCCCTACAATAGTGAAGATCAACTTTGAATGTTCTCTAAAAAGCCTTGAAAACTCTAAAAAACCCTGAAAACTCTAAAAAGCCCTAAAATATCTAAAGTGCTCTGAAAAATCTAAAGAGCTTTGAAAAACTCCGAAAAGCTCTGAAAATGCTTTAAATTAATTATATTTCGTAGCACTAGTATCTACTAGCAAGGGGATTCGTTAAAGCCAACTGAAAGTAACTTAATTATTTATAACGAATGATAGTAACAAAATTACCTACAATAATGAAGATTATCTTGGAATGTTTCCTAAAAACCATAAAGAGCCCTGAAAGAGCTCTGAGAAACTTTAAAAAGCTCGGGAAGACTCCAAAAAGCTTTGAAAAGCTTAAATTTAATTATACTCCATAGCGCCGTGATCTACAAGCTAGGAGATTCGTTAAAGAATGATAATAACAAATCCCTACAATAGTGAAGATCAACTTTGATTGTTCTCTAAAAAGACTTGAAAATTCTAAAAAACCCTGAACTCTCTAAATAACCCTAAAATATCTAAAGAGCTCTGAAAAATCGAAAGACCTCTGAAAAAGCTTTAAGTTAATTATATTTCGTAGCACTACTATCTACTAGCCAGAGGATTCGTTAAAGCCAACTGAAAGTAACTTAATTCTTTATAAAGTATGGTACTAACAAAATTCCCTACAATAATGAAGATTATCTTTGAATGTTTCTTAAAAACCCTAAAGACCCTGAAAGAGCTTTGAGAAACTCTAAAAAGCTCAGGAAGACTCCAAAAAGCTTTGAAAATTCTTCTCATGCTGCTGTTTGGGTTAATTTTCCTGGCTTATATGTTGAATTATGGACGAAAAAAGTGTTGTTATCTCTTGGAAAAAACCTAGGCACTCCCATTATGGTAAATAAGAAGACCTTGAATCATGAGTATTGTTGTTATGCAGCTGTTTTAATTGATATTGATTTCGCAGAGAAAGTTCCAGATTCCATTCATGTAACAGTGGATGGAACTGATAAACTCAGAGTGAGGTTTTTTCTCTCTCATCTTTGCTCTGGCGATTTTTTCTTTGGCTTTTTTTTAGGGTTTCTCATTTTATTCACGTTTTCTTCATTGTTTGATCATCTTTAGATGATCTACAATGGGAGAACAATCTGTTCCTGTGTCGTCTACATCTCTTAGGAATTCTATTTCCTTTGCAGACATGGTCAAAGGTAAACAAATACAGAATCATTCTATTATTGATATTAGCAGTTTACTAAATCCTGTTTTTCATGATGATAAACCCTCTATGGAAATCCCGTTAGATTTTTTTCAAGAAGGGTGTGCGGCTTGGAATTTTAGTCTCATTGGTAGACTGGATTTTAGGGTTTCTCGCTTTACTGATGTTAAGAAATCTTTGGAAGACCAATGGAGTTTAGGTCCAGGAAGGGTCAAGTTTACGCCTATGTATAAGGGTTTCTTTATTATCAAGTTTTCAACTGAGGAAGATAAACTAAAAATCCGTGACAAAACATGGAAAATCGATCAGCAAGAGTTACATCTTCGTGACTGGTTTCCATGGTTTGATCCGAATAAAGAAATTTCTTCTCATGCTGCTGTTTGGGTTGATTTTCCTGTCTTATATGTTGAATTGTGGACGGAAAAAGTGTTGTTATCTCTTGGAAAAAACCTAGGCACTCCCATTATGGTAGATAAGAATACCTTGAATCATGAGTATGGTTGTTATGCAGCTATTTTAATTGATATTGATTTCACAAAGAAAGTTCCAGATTCCATTCATGTAACAGTGGATGGAAGAAGTTTCGATCAGTTTGTTGAACTTCAAAAAATTCCTAAATTTTGCTCATGTTGCAGAATTGTGGGTCATGTTGAATCTGATTGTAGGAGAAAAACTAAGAAGAATCCTTTGGATAATCCTGCTAAAAGTAATCTGAAGTGGCAGCCAGTTAACAAGACGATGCGAGAAGCTAAGGTGCCTGAAGATACTAATGTGCTGGGAGTTAATCAGAATTCTGTTGATAATAATTCAGTTTCGTTGTTTGATGTTATTGGTGTTTCTGACTCTACAGCTAATTAATGGAAATTGGTTAGTGGAAAGGCGAACAACACCACTCATGTGGATGATGTATTCACCACTGAAGTTGTTATGCACCAAAACAAATTTGATATCCTTGAGAGTGAATTAGGTCTGGAGATCACAGACCATGCAAATCCTGTGACAACGGAGGACAGTGAGATGGAGCAGTTTTCAGATGATGGAGCTGTGGACGATGATATTTTGGCAAGTTGGAAAGCTAAAAGAGTAGCTTGAAGGGCTGAAAAAATTCTTGCTGAGCATAAGTCTGACCTAGACAATGATCAGGTTAATTTGGAGAATAATGGGAATGATGTAGTTTAGTCTGACGGTGTTTTGGGGGAGAATAAGTCTGGGCTAAGTTCTACTTTGAAGTATACAGAACCGAGCAAGGCTATTGGACCTACAACAAACTCTATGTACCAGGTTTTTGAAAAGGGAAAACATGAAGATATTTTGAGGGAGCAGCAGGAGGTACGTGCCAAGGAAAAATCTAAAGGTAGTTCGAATATTGCTGAGCACAATGCTAGGCTGCAACTGCATAAAGTTTTGAGTACTAATAGAGAGGTGCATTTATCTAAAGAGGAGCATGAAGTTCTTCTTACAATAACGAAATTTGATATTCAACAACAGTTTGTGAAAGATTTATCTTTTCGCAAGGAGTATTGCAAGGAAATACAAGACCAATTAAAAAGAATGCAAACTTCAAAGAAGAATAATAAGAACAAAGGAGAGGGTGGAAACTCTTAATGTTTTCCTTTGTTAGTTTTTCTTGTTATTTTTTTGGGCTTTGTTGCTTATTTTTTGTTAGTTATTTTGTTGTTTTTCACCCCTTTGGTTTATGGGGGTGGGGAGGCCTTGTGCCTCTCTTCTTGTAATTACGTTTTTTTGCTTAATAAACCTTTTTGACCTAGCAAAAAAAAAGTAACAGTGGATGGAAGAAGTTTTGATCAGTTTGTTGAACTTCAAAAAATTCCTAAATTTTGCTCATGTTGCAGAATTGTGGGTCATGTTGAATCTAATTGTAGGAGAAAAACTAAGAAGAATCCTTTGGATAATCCTACTAAAAGTAATCTGAAGTGGCATCCAGTTAACAAGATGATACAAGAAGCTAAGGTGCCTGAAGATACTAATGTGCTAAGAGTTAATCAGAATTCTGTTGATAATAATTCAGTTCCGTTGTTTGATGTTGTTGGTGTTTCTGACTCTGCATCTAATCAAATTACGGACTGGAAATTGGTTAGTGGAAAGACGAACAACACCACTCATGTGGATGATGTATTCACGACTGAAGTTGTTATGCACCAAAACAAATTTGATATCCTTGAGAGTGAATTAGGTCTGGAGATCACAGACCATGCAAATCCTGTGATCCTAGAGACAACGGAGGACAGTGAGATGAAGCATTTTTCAGATGATGGAGTTGTGGACGATGATATTTTGGCAAGTTGGAAAGCTAAAAGAGTAGCTCGAAGGGCTGAAAAAATTCTTGCTGAGCGTAAGTCTGACCTAGACAATGGTCGGGTTGATTTGGAGAATAATGGGAATGATGCAGTTTACTCTGACGGTGTTTTGGGGGAGAATAAGTCTGGGCTGAGTTCTACTTTGAAGTATACAGAGCCGAGCAAGGCTATTGGGCCTGCAACAAACTCTACGGACCAGGTTTTTGAAAAGGGAAAACATGAAGATATTTTGAGGGAGCAGCAGGAGGTACGTGCCAAGGCAAAATCTAAAGGTAGTTCGAATATTGCTGAGCACAATGCTAGGCTGCAACTGCATAAAGTTTTGAGTACTAATAGAGAGGTGCATTTATCTAAAGAGGAGCATGAAGTTCTTCTTACAATAACAAAATTTGATATTCAACAACAGTTTGTGAAAGATTTATCTTTTCGCAAGGAGTATTGCAAGGAAATACAAGACCAATTAAAAAGAATGCAAACTCCAAAGAAGAAAAATAAGAAATAAGGAGGGGGTGAAGACTCTTAATGTTTTCCTTTGTTAGTTTTTCTTGTTATTTTTTGTTAGTTATTTTGTTGTTTTTCACCCCTTTGGTTTATGGGGGTGGGGAGGCCTTGTGCCTCTCATCTTGTAATTCTTGTAATTACGTTTTTTTGCTTATAAACCTTTTTGACCTAGCAAAAAAATAAAATAAATTAATTTAATTATACTCCGTAGCACCGTGATCTACAATCTAGGAGATTCGTTATAGAATGATAATAAAACCTCCCTACAATAGTGAAGATCAACTTTGAATGTTCACTAAAAAGCCTTGAAAACTCTAAAAAAAACCTGAAAACTCTAAAAAGCCCTAAAATATCTAAAAAGCTCTGAAAAATCTAAAGAGCTACGAAAAACTCTAAAAAGCTCTGAAAAAGCTTTACGTTAATTATATTTCGTAGCACTAGTATCTACTAGCCAGGGGATTCGTCAAAGCCAACTGAAAGTAACTTAATTCTTTATAAGGAATGATACTAACAAAATTCCCTACAATAATGAAGAGTATCTTTGAATGTTTCCTAAAAACCATAAAGAGCCCTGAAAGAGCTCTGGGAAACTCTAAAAAGCTTAGGAAGACTTCAAAAGGCTTTGAAAAGCTTAAGTTTAATTATACTCCGTAGCACAGTGATCTACAAGCTAGGAGATTCGTTAAAGAATGAAAATAACAAATCCCTACAATAGTGAATATCAACTTTGAATGTTCTCTAAAAAGCATTGAAAACTCTAAAAAACCCTGAAAACTCTAAAAAGCCCTAAAATATCTAAAGAGCTCTGAAAAATCTAAAGAGCTCTGAAAAACTCTAAAAAGCTCTGAAAAAGCTTTAAATTAATTATATTTCGTAGCACTAGTGTCTAGTATCCAGGAGATTCGTTAAGGCCAACTGAAAGTAACTTAATTATTTATAAAGAATGATAGTAACAAAATTACCTACAATAATGAAGATTATCTTTGAATGTTTCCTAAAAACAATAGAGAGCCCTGAAAGAGCTCTGAAAAATATAAAAAGCTCAGGAAGAATCCAAAAAGCTTTGAAAAGCTTAAATTTAATCACTCCGTAGCACCGTGATCTACAAGCTAGGAAATTCGTTAAAGAATGATAATAACAAATCCCTACAATAGTGAAGATCAACTTTGATTATTCTCTAAAAAGCCTTGAAAACTCTAAAAAACCCTGAACTCTCTGAATAACCCAAAATATCTAAAGAGCTCTGAAAAAGCTTTAAGTTAATTATATTTCGTAGCACTAGTATGTATTAGCCAGAGGATTTGTTAAAGCCAACTGAAAGTAACTTAGTTCTTTATAAAGAATGATACTAACAAAATTCCCTACAATAATGAAAATTATCTTTGAATGCTTCCTAAAACCCTAAAGAGCCCTGAAAGAGCTTTAAGAAACTCTAAAAAGCTCAGGAAGACTCCAAAAAGCTTTGAAAAACTTAAATTTAATTATACTCTGTAGCACTGGGATCTACAAGCTAGGAGATTCGTTAAACAATGATAATAACAAATCCCCACAAAAGTAAAGATCAACTTTGACTGTTCTCTAAAAAGCCTTGAAAATTCTAAAAAAAACCTGAACTCTCTGAATAGCCCTAAAATATCTAAAGAGCTCTGAATAAGCTTTAAGTTAATTATATTTCGTAGCACTAGTATCTACTAGCCATAGGATTCGTTAAAGCCAACTGAAAGTAACTTAGTTCTTTATAAAGAATGATACTAACAAAATTCCCTACAATAAAGAAGACTATCTCTGTATGTTTCCAAAAAACCCTAAAGAGCCCTAAAAGAGCTCTGAGAAACTCTAAAAATCTCAGGAAGACTCCAAAAATATTTGAAAAGCTTAAATTCAATTATACTTCGTAGCACCGTGATCTACAATCTAGGAGATTCATTATAGAATGATAATAACAAATCACTACAATAGTGAAGATCAACTTTGAACGTTCTCTAAAAAGCCTTGAAACTCTAAAAAATCCCGAAAACTCTTAAAAGCCCTAAAATATCTAAAGATTTCAGAAAAATCTAAAGAGCTATGAAAAACTCTAAAAAGCTCTGAAAAAATTTAAGTTAAATATATTTCGTAGCACTAGTATCTACTAACCAGGGGATTCGTAAAATCCAAATGAAAGTAACTTATTTCTTTATAAAGAATGATACTGATAAAATTCCTTACAATAATGAAGATAATCTTTGAATGTTTCCTAAAAACCATAAAGAGCCCTGAAAGATCTCTGAGAAACTTTAAAAAGCTTAGGAAGACTCCAAAAAGCTTTGAAAAGCTTAAATTTAGTTACTCCGTAGCATCGTAATCTACAAGCTAGGATATTCGTTAAAGAATGATAATAACAAATCCCTACAATAGTGAAGATCAACTTTGATTGTTCTCTAAAAAGCCTTGAAAACTCTAAAAAAACCATGAACTCTCTGAATAACCCCAATATATCTAGAGAGCTCTGAGGAATCTAAAGAGCTCTGGAAAAGCTTTGAGTTAATTATATTTCGTAGCACTAGTATCTACTAGCCAGAGGATTCATTAAAGCCAACTGAAAGTAACTTAATTCTTTATAAAGAATGATACTAACCAAATTCCCTACAATAATGAAAATTATCTTTGAATGTTTCCTAAAAACCATAAAAAGCCCTGAAAGAGCTCTGAGAAACTCTAAAAAGCTCAGGAAAAATCCAAAAAGCTTTGAAAAGCTTAAATTAACTTATACTCCGTAGCACAGTGATCTACAAGCTAGGAGATTCCTTAAAGAATGACAATAACAAATCCCTACAATAGTGAAGATCAACTTTGAATGTTCTCTAAAAAGCATTGAACACTCTAAAAAACCCTGAAAACTCTAAAAAGCCCTAAAATATCTAAAGAGCTCTGAAAAATCTAAAGATCTCTGAAAAACTCTAAAAAGCTCTGAAAAAGCTTTGCATTAATTATATTTCGTAACACTAGTATCTATTAGCCAGGGGATTCGTTAAATCCAACTGAAAGTAACTAAATTTTTTATAAAGAATGGTACTAACAAAATTCCCCACAATAATGAAGATCATCTTAGAATGTTTTCTAAAAACCCTTAAGAGCCCTGAAAGAGCTCTGAGAAACTCTAAAAAGCTCAGGAAGACTCCAAAAAGCTTTGGAAAGCTTAAATTGAATTATACTCCATAACACTGGGATCTACAAGCTAGGAGATTCGTTAAAGAATGATAATAACAAATCCCCACTATAGTAAAGATCAACTTTGACTGTTCTCTAAAAAGCCTTGAAAACTCTAAAAAACCCTGAACTCTCTGAATAGCCCTAAAATATCTAAAGAGCTCTGAAAAAGGTTTAAGTTAATTATTTTTCGTAGCGCTAGTATCTACTAGCTAGAGGATTCGTTAAAGCCAAATGAAAGTAACTTAATTCTTTATAAAGAATGATACTAACAAAATTCCCTACAATAAAGAAGATTATATTTGTATGTTTCCTAAAAACCCTAAAGAGCCCTGAAAGAGCTCTGAGAAACTCTAAAAATCTCAGGAAGACTCCAAAAACCTATGAAAAGCTTAAATTTAATTATACTCCGTACCACCGTGATCTACAAGCTAGAAGATTCGTTATAGAATGATAATAACAAATCCCTATAATAGTGAAGATCAACTTTGAATATTCTCTAAAAAGCCTTGAAAACTCTAAAAAATCCTGAAAACTCTAAAAAGCCCTAAAATATCTAAAGAGCTCTGAAAAATCTATAGAGCTATGAAAAACTCTAAAAAGCTCTGAAAAAGCTTTAAGTTAATTATATTTCGTAGCACTAGTGTCTACTGGCCAAGGGATTCTTTAAAGCCAACTGAAAGTAACTTAATTCTTTATAAAGAATGATACTAACAAAATTCCCTACAATAATGAAGATTATCTTCTAATGTTTCCTAAAAACCCTAAAGAGCCTTGAAAGAGCTTTGAGAAACTCTAAAATGCTCAGGAAGACTCCAAAAAGCTTTGAAAAGATCAAATTTAATTATACTCCGTAGCGCCATGATCTACAATCTAGGAGATTCGTTATAGAATGATAATAACAAATCCCTACAATAGTGAAGATCAACTTTGAATGTTCTCTAAAAAGCCTTGAAAACTCTAAAAAACCCTAAAAACTCTAAAAAGCCCTAAAATATCTAAAGAGCTCTGAAAAATATAAAGAGCTCTGAAAAACTCTAAAAAGCTCTGAAAAAGCTTTAAATTAATTAAATTTCGTAACACTAGTATCTACTAGCCAGGGGATTCGTTAAAGCAAACTGAAACTAACTTAATTCTTTATAAAGAATGATGCTAACAAAATTCCCTACAATAGAGAAGATTATCTTTGTATGTTTCCTAAAAACCCTAAAGAGCCCTGCAAGACCTCTGAGAAACTCTAAAAAGCTCAGGAGGACTCCAAAAAGCTTTGAAAAGCTTAAATTTAATTATACTCCGTAGCACTGGGATCTACAAGCTAGGAGATTCGTTAAAGAATGATAATAACAAATCCCCACAATAGTGAAGATCAACATTGACTGTTCTCTTAAAAGCCTTGAAAACTCCAAAAAAACCCTGAACTCTCTGAATAGCCCTAAAATATCTAAAGAGCTCTGAAAAATCTAAAGAGCTCTGAAAAACTCTAAAAAGCTCTGAAAAAGCTTTAAGTTAATTATATTTTGTAGCAATAGTATCTACTAGCCAGGGGATTCGTTAAAGCCAACTGAAAGTAACTTAATTCTTTATAAAGAATGATACTAACAAAATTCCCTACAATAATGAAGATTATCTTTGAATGTTTCCTAAAAATCCTAAAGAGCCCTGAAAGAGCTCTGAGAAACTCTAAAAAACTCAGGAAGACTCCAAAAGGCTTTGAAGCGCATAGATTTAATTATACTCCGTAGCACCGTGATCTACAATCTAGGAGATTCATGATAGAATGATAATAACAAATCCCTACAATAGTGAAGATCAACTTTGAATGTTCTCTAAAAAGCCTTGAAAACTCTAACAAACCCTGAAAACTCTAAAAAGCCCAAAAATATCTAAAGAGCTCTGAAAAAGCTTTAAGTTAATTATATTTCGTAGCACTAGTATCTACTAGCCAGGGGATTCGTTAAAGTCAACTGAGAGTAACTTAATTCATTATAAAGAATGATACTAAAAAAATTCCTTACAATAATGAAGATTAACTTTGAATGTTTCCTAAAAACCATAAAGATCCCTGAAAGAGCTCTGAGAAACTCTAAAACGCTTAGGAAGACTCCAAAAAGCTTTAAAAAGCCCTAAAATATCTGAAGAGCTCTGAAAAATCTTTAAGTTAATTATATTTCGTAGCACTAGTATCTACTAGCCAGGGATTCGTTAAAGTCAACTGAAAGTAACTTAATACTTTATAAAGAATGATACTAACAAAATTCCTTACAATAATGAAGATTAACTTTGAATGTTTCCTAAAAACCATAAAGATCCCTGAAAGAGCTCTGAGAAACTCTAAAACGCTTAGGAAGACTCCAAAAAGCTTTGAAAAGCTTAAATTTAATTATACTCCGTAGCATCGTGATCTACAAGATAGGAGATTCGTTAAAGAATGATAATAACAAATCCCTATAATTGTGAAGATCAACTTTGAATGTTCTATAAAAACCCTTGAAAACTCTAAAAAACCCTGAAAACTCTAAAATGCCCTAAAATATCTAAAGAGCTCTGAAAAAACAAAGGAGCTCTGAAAAACTCTAGAAAGCTCTTAAAAAGCTTTAAGTTAATTATATTTCGTAGCACTAGTATCTATTAGCCAGGGGATTCGTTAAGGCCAACTGAAAGTAACTTAATTCTTTATAAAGAATTATACTAACAAATTTACCTACAATAATGAAGATTATCTTAGAATGTTTTCTAAAAACCCTAAAGAGCCATGAAAGAGCTCTGAGAAACTCTAAAAATCTTAGGAAGACTCCAAAAAGCTTTGAAAAGCTTAAATTTAATTATACTCCATAGCACAGTGATCTACAAGCTAGGAGATTCGTAAAAGAATGATAATAACAAATCCCCACAATAGTGAAGATCAACTTTGACTGTTCTCTAAAAAGCCTTGAAAATTCTAAAAAACCCTGAACTCTCTGAATAGCCCTAAAATATCTAAAGAGCTCTGAAAAAGCTTTAAGTTAATTATATTTCGTAGCACTAGTATCTACTAGCCAGAGGATTCGTTAAAGCAAACTGAAAGTAACTTAATTCTTCATAAAGAATGATACTAACAAAATTCCCTACAATAATGAAGATTATCTTTGAATGTTTCCTAAAAACCCTAAAGAGCTCTGAAAGAGCTTTGAGAAACTCTAAAAAGCTCAGGAAGACTCCAAAAATCTTTGAAAAGCTCAAATTTAATTATACTCCGTAGCACCATGATCTACAATCTAGGAGATTCGTTATAGAATGATAATAACAAATCCCTACAATAGTGAAGATCAACTTTGAATGTTCTCTAAAAAGCCTTGAAAACTCTAAAAAACCCTAAAAACTCTAAAACGCCCTAAAATATCTAAAGAGCTCTGAAAAATATAAAGAGCTCTGAAAAACTCTAGAAAGCTCTGAAAAAGCTTTAAGTTAATTATATTTCGTAGCACTAGTATCTACTAGCCAGGGGATTCGTCAAGGCCAACTGAAAGTAACTTAATTCTTTATAAAGAATGATACTAACAAATTTACCTACAATAATGAAGATTATCTTAGAATGTTTTCTAAAAACCCTAAAGAACCATGAAAGAGCTCTGTGAAACTCTAAAAATCTTAGGAAGACTCCAAAAAGCTTTGAAAAGCTTAAATTTAATTATACTCCATAGCACAGTGATCTACAAGCTAGGAGATTCGTTAAAGAATGATAATAACAAATCCCCACAATAGTGAAGATCAACTTTGACTGTTCTCTAAAAAGCCTTGAAACTCTAAAAAAGAACTCTCTGAATAGCCCTAAAATATCTAAAGAGCTCTCAAAAAGCTTTAAGTTAATTATATTTCGTAGCACTAGTATCTACCAGCCAGAGGATTCGTTAAAGCCAACTGAAAGTAACTTAATTCTTTATAAAGAATGATACTAAAAAAATTCCCTACAATAATGAAGATTATCTTTGAATGTTTCTTAAAAACTCTAAAGAGCTCTGAAAGAGCTTTGAGAAACTCTATAAAGCTCAGGAAGACTCCAAAAAGCTTTGAAAAGCTTAAATTTAATTATACTTCGTAGCACCGTGATCTACAAGCTAGGAGATTCGTTATAGAATGAAAATAACAAATCCCTACAATAGTGAAGATCAACTTTGAATGTTCTCTAAAAAACCTTGAAAACTATAAAAAAAACCTGAAAACTCTAAAAAGCGCAAAATATCCAAAGAGCTCTGAAAAATCTAAAGAGCTGTGAAAAACTCTAAAAAGCTCTAAAAAAGCTTTAAGTAAATTATATTTCGTAGCACTAGTATCTACTAGCCAGGAGATTCATTAAAGCCAAAAGCTTTAAGTTAATTATATTTCGTAGCACTAGTATCTACCAGCCAGGGGATTCATTAAAGCCAACTGAAAGTAACTTAATTCTTTATAAATAATGATACTAACAAAATTACCTACAATAATGAAGATTATTATTGTAGGGCTATTCAGAGGCTTTTTAGAGAACAGTCAAACTTGATCTTCACTATTGTGGGGATTTGTTATTATCATTCTTTAACGAATCTCCTAGCTTGTAGATCCCAGTGCTGCGGAGTATAATTAAATTTAAGATTTTCAAAGCTTTTTGGAGTCTTCTTGAGCTTTTTAGAGTTTCTCAGAGCTCTTTCAGGGCTCTTTAGGGTTTTTAGAAAACATTCTAAGATAATCTTCATTATTGTACGGAACTTTGTTAGTATCATTATTTATAAAGAATTAAGTTACTTTCAGTTGGGTTTAACGAATCCTCTGGCTAGTAGATACTAGTCTTACAAAATATAATTAACTTAAAGCTTTTTCAGAGATTTTTGGAGTGTTTCAGAGCTCTTTATATTTTTCAAAGCTCTTTAGATATTTAAGGGCTATTCAGAGAGTTTAGGGTTTTTTAGAGTTTTCAAGGCTTTTTAGAGAACAGTCAAAGTTGATCTTCACTATTGTGGGGATTTGTTATTATCATTCTTTAACGAATCTCCTATCTTGTAGATCCCAGTGCTACGGAGTATAATTAAATTTAAGCTTTTCAAAGCTTTTTGGAGTTTTCCTGAGCTTTTTAGAGTTTCTCAGAGCTCTTTCAGGGCTCTTTAGGGTTTTTAGAAAACATTCAAAGATAATCTTCATTATTGTAGGGAATCTTGTTAGTATCATTCTTTATAAAGAATTAGGTTACTTTCATTTGGCTTTAACGAATCCCCTGGCTAGTAGATACTAGTGCAATGAAATATTATTAACTTGAAGCTTTTTCAGAGCTCTTTAGACTTTTCAGATCTCTTTAGATATTTTAGGGTTATTCAGAGTTTTCAGGGATTTTAGAGTTTTCAAGGCTTTTTAGAGAACATTCAAAGTTGATCTTCACTATTGTGGGGATTTGTTACTATCATTCTTTAACGAATCTTCTAGCTTGTAGGCAGGTGGGTTGACTAAGAGATGAAGAGAGAGAAAGAGAAAGTCTGGCGACTTCCCTAGGGTTTTTGTGCTATTTTTTCTTTCTTTCATTTTTTGATTCAGTTTCACGTTTAGGGTTTCGATTTCTCAATCTTTGGATCATCATTTTCACTTGTTGATTCGTGATAATCCATACAACAGTTAACGGGCAGGCTAATCAACCAATAGATGGGGGATTTTCGGATTCACCACAAGAGAAAACTTTAACCTACGCTGAAAAGGTTATGGGAAAAAAAAGCTTCCGGCTACAACTATTGATTTGTCTAAGTTACCAACCCCTTCCATTAAAGAGGGAAAACCATCTGTTGTTATTCCAGACGCTTTCTATGATGAAGGATGCAAGGTATGGAAATACATCCTTATAGGTCGTTTAGATCTAAAGGGTGTTAAATTTCAAGATGTTAAAAATAACTTTCTACAACAATGGAAGTTAGGTCAAGACCGTGTTCAGTTCATCCCCATGAATAGTTTTTTTTTAATCATTAAGCTACAATCTCAGGAAGACAAAGAGATAGAGACCAAACCATGTGAGGAGAGGAGAGAGAAAAACCATCTTTCTCTGGCGATTTTGAGTTTTTTTTGTTTTTTCTTTCACATTTTTTGATTTTTTTGTTCAACTTTGTTTGATTCAAAATGAATTTAACTTCGGTTACTAATCCAAATCATGTCAAACCTATTTCTTTTGCTGATACGGTGAAGGGAAGGAAACCCTACCACCATTGATTTATCAACGTTACCAAACCCTACTCTCAAAGAGGGAGAGCCGGCTCTGGAAATACCTATGGATCTGTTTCAAGAGGGATGCAAGCGCTTTCAACACAGTCTCATTGCGAGACTTGATTTCACAGGCCTGAAGTTCAATGAGGTTAAACAAACCCTAATGGAGCAATGGAAGTTTTCTTCCATTCAATGCAGTTTTATTCCGATGAGTAAAGGTTTTTTCATTGTTAGGTTAACAACTGAAGCAGACAAGGAGATGATCCGTGGATCAAAATGGATGGTAAACCAAAAGCAGTTACAGATAATTGACTGGTATTCGGGTTTCAATCCATAGAAACAGCGAACGTCCCATGCTGCTACATGGGTAAGATTTCCGGTTCTTCACATGGAGATGTGGACTGAGAGATCTCTGTTGACAATAGGGAAAGATCTCGGAACACCTATTGTAGTAGATCAAAGAACTCTTGATATTGAGTATGGCCATTTTGCTGTTGTGCTTGTCGATATAGATTTCTCCAAACATATTCCAGAACGTATTCATCTTTCAGCTGGAGGGAGGAAGTTCTGGCAGTGCATTGATATACAACACTATCCAAAATTTTGTTCCATATGTAACATTATTGGGCATGAGGATGATGAGTGCAAAAGGAAGCTTGCGAAGTCGCATCCTTCTATGGAATCTGAGAAACAGCTGGTACGTACATAGAAACCTACAAAACAAGTTTGGAAAGAGGTGAAACATAGAAATTCAGGTAAACAAAATATTGAATCAAATTATAATGATGCTGAAACAACTATTGTTGTGCTGAATGATGAGGAGAGTGCTTCATTGGAGACAACCAAACAACTGGAAGATGCCTTAGCAAAAGCTGAAGATGATTTACGCAAGGCATCTGAGGATTGGAAGGCTAAGCAGGCTGCGTTAGAGTATTCTTCTTCTAAGAAATCCACTAAACCGGATAAGCAAACAACTTCTGCTAAGCAACCAACTAATTCTGGAGTAGTTTTATCTCCTAACAAATTTAGTGTGCTCGAGAATGAGGAAGGTTTAAATGAGAATGTTGATGATGTTGAAAGTGATTCAAGTTTAGATGAAGATTTTTCAGTTGCACAGGAAGCCTTGGGGGTCAAAGGTAAGAAGTGGGATGAGCTGCCATCGGACATGGAGAAAGGGATAGCAAAAGGGCGATCAGAAGGAAGTTCTCGTAAGCCTGGGAGTTCTAATGTCGCGCATAATGCTTTACTGCAACAACATAACAATAGGGAGAATACAAGACAGGACACTGCACGTAAAGATCACAATGGAAATATTGGGCTTTTACATAAGACCAATAACAATCAAAGCACAGACAGTGGTGATAGACATGTGGAAAGTGCTACTATTCGCTTAACCACGGAGGAGGATGAAGTTTTTTGTTCAATAACAAAATTTGATATTCAACAAAAGTTTTTGAAGGATTTATCTTTCCGAAGGAGTATTTCAAGAAAATACAATCTCAATCCAAAAGAATGAAGACTCCAAATGCCAAAAATAAGAACAAAGAAAGAGGTGGAGGAACTTGATGATAATCCTAGTTTCCTTATTTTTGTTAGTTATTTTTTTAGGAGCTTATTTTGTTAGCTATTTTGATGTTATTTTTACTCCCCTTTGGTTTATGAGGGAGGGGAGGCCTTGAGCCTCCCTTTTTGTGATTCTTGTAATTACGTTTTTTTGCTTAATAAACCATTTTGACCTAGCAAAAAAAAATCAGGAAGACAAAGACAAGCTTCTTAATGTGGAAGCATGGTTTTTTGATCAGCAAAAGTTGTATCTAATGGAATGGTTTCCAGGATTTGATGTAGACAAACATAAAACTTCCCATTCTAATGTATGGGTTAAGTTTCCTGGCTTGCCTGTGGAATTCTGGATTGAGAAAACACTGCTAGTTATAGGTAAAACCCTTGGAACACCTATAGTGGTAGATAAACGTACTCTTGATCATGAGTATGGATATTTCGCTTCAATTCTAATTGATATAAACTTCTTTGAACTCAACATAGATGTGGTTCATGTAATAGTGGGGGGTTCATACTTCTAGCAGAATTTTGAGATACACAAAAAACCTAAGTTTTGTTCTAAGTGTAAGTTCATTGGTCATTCTGATTCAGAATGCCGTAAGAAGAACAAGGTTAACAACTTACAAATTCTGAATGCTACTCAAGGGCAGAATTTGTTGGTGAATGGAACTAAAACTGGTAACAGTAAGGGTTCTAATGGAGACAAGGAATGACAGGAAGTTGGGCATAAAGTAAAAGGTAAGATTGCTCCTGTCAGTCCTTTTGTTACTGAAGTTGCTAATAATTTGAATACTATGAAGACAACTGAAGATGTGCATGGACAGCATGGGAGTGTGGTGGATAACTCGTCCCATGCAACAGTTAGGGTTTCGATTTCTCAATCTTAGGATCATCATTTTCACTTGTTGATTCGTGATGATCCATACAACAGTTAACGGGCAGGCTAATCAACCAATAGATGGGGGATTTTCGGATTCACCACAAGAGAAAACTTTAACCTACGCTGAAAAGGTTATGGGAAAAAAAGCTTCCGGCTACAACTATTGATTTGTCTAAGTTACCAACCCCTTCCATTAAAGAGGGAAAACCAGCTGTTGTTATTTCAGATGCTTTCTATGATGAAGGATGCAAGGTATGGAAATACATCCTTATAGGTCGTTTAGATCTAAAGGGTGTTAAATTTCAAGATGTTAAAAATAACTTTCTACAGCAATGGAAGTTAGGTCAAGACCGTGTTCAGTTCATCCCCATGAATAGGTTTTTTTTTTTATCATTAAGCTACAATCTCAGGAAGACAAAGATATAGAGACCAAACCATGTGAGGAGAGGAGAGAGAAAAACCATCTTTCTCTGGCGATTTTGAGTTTTTTTTGTTTTTTCTTTCACATTTTTTGATTTTTTTGTTCAACTTTGTTTGATTCAAAATGAATTTAACTTCGGTTACTAATCCAAATCATGTCAAACCTATTT
>NC_039364.1:174103924-174104155 GCF_003573695.1 Papaver somniferum | reverse complement strand
AGCCTTGGGGGTCAAAGGTAAGAAGTGGGATGAGCTGCCATCGGACATGGAGAAAGGGATAGCAAAAGGGCGATCAGAAGGAAGTTCTCGTAAGCCTGGGAGTTCTAATGTCGCGCATAATGCTTTACTGCAACAACATAACAATAGGGAGAATACAAGACAGGACACTGCACGTAAAGATCACAATGGAAATATTGGGCTTTTACATAAGACCAATAACAATCAAAGCAC